>NW_028116394.1:0-103263 GCF_964273445.1 Streptopelia decaocto | reverse complement strand
CATTTTGGAAATCCCGCTGAAACTTTGGACATTCTCGCGAAGGGTTCCCAATCCCCGACAAGACTGGTACCCTTTCACGTCCAAATCTCTCAAACTCCGGGAGAGATTCTCAAAACCAAGGTTGACATGTTTCGAGTTCCTCTCAACAATTTGGAAATCCCCCTGAAACATTGGACATTCTCGCGAAGGGTTCCCAATCCCCGACAAGACTGGTACCCTTTCACGTCCAAATCTCTCAAACTCCGGGAGAGATTCTCAAAACCGAGGTTGACATGTTTCGAGTTCCTCTCAACATTTTGGAAATCCTGCTGAAACTTTGGACATTCTCGCGAAGGGTTCCCAATCCCCGACAAGACTGGTACCCTTTCACGTCCAAATCTCTCAAACTCCGGGAGAGATTCTCAAAACCGAGGTTGACATGTTTCGAGTTCCTCTCAACATTTTGGAAATCCCGCTGAAACTTTGGACATTCTCGCGAAGGGTTCCCAATCCCCGACAAGACTGGTACCCTTTCACGTCCAAATCTCTCAAACACCGGGAGAGATTCTCAAAACCGAGGTTGACATGTTTCGAGTTCTTCTCAACATTTTGGAAATCCCGCTGAAACTTTGGACATTCTCGCGAAGGGTTCCCAATCCCCGACAAGACTGGTACCCTTTCACGTCCAAATCTCTCAAACTCCGGGAGAGATTCTCAAAACCAAGGTTGACATGTTTCGTGTTCCTCTCAACATTTTGGAAATCCCACTGAAAGTTTGGACATTCTCGCGAAGGGTTCCCAATCCCCGACAAGACTGGTACCCTTTCACGTCCAAATCTCTCAAACTCTGGGAGAGATTCTCAAAACCAAGGTTGACATGTTTCGAGTTCCTCTCAACATTTTGGAAATCCCGCTGAAACTTTGGACATTCTCGCGAAGGGTTCCCAATCCCCGACAAGACTGGTACCCTTTCACGTCCAAATCTCTCAAACTCCGGGAGAGATTCTCAAAACCAAGGTTGACATGATTCGAGTTCCTCTCAACATTTTGGAAATCGGGCTGAAACTTTGGACATTCTCGCGAAGGGTTCCCAATCCCCGACAAGACTGGTACCCTTTCACGTCCAAATCTCTCAACCTCCGGGAGAGATTCTCAAAACCGAGGTTGACATGTTTCGAGTTCCTCTCAACATTTTGGAAATCCCGCTGAAACTTTGGACATTCTCGCAAAGGGTTCCCAATCCCCGACAAGACTGGTACCCTTTCACGTCCAAATCTCTCAACCTCCGGGAGAGATTCTCAAAACCGAGGTTGACATGTTTCGAGTTCCTCTCAACATTTTGGAAATCCCGCTGAAACTTTGGACATTCTCGCGAAGGGTTCCCAATCCCCGACAAGACTGGTACCCTTTCACGTCCAAATCTCTCGAACTCCGGGAGAGATTCTCAAAACCAAGGTTGACATGATTCGAGTTCCTCTCAACATTTTGGAAATCCCGCTGAAACTTTGGACATTCTCGCGAAGGGTTCCCAATCCCCGACAAGACTGGTACCCTTTCACGTCCAAATCTCTCAACCTCCGGGAGAGATTCTCAAAACCGAGGTTGACATGTTTCGAGTTCCTCTCAACATTTTGGAAATCCCGCTGAAACTTTGGACATTCTCGCGAAGGGTTCCCAATCCCCGACAAGACTGGTACCCTTTCACGTCCAAATCTCTCAAACTCCGGGAGAGATTCTCAAAACCAAGGTTGACATGATTCGAGTTCCTCTCAACATTTTGGAAATCCTGCTGAAACTTTGGACATTGTGGCGAAGGGTTCCCAATCCCCGACAAGACTGGTACCCTTTCGCGTCCAAATCTCTCAAACTCCGGGAGAGATTCTCAAAACCGAGGTTGACATGTTTCGAGTTCCTCTCAACATTTTGGAAATCCCGCTGAAACGTTGGACATTCTCGCGAAGGGTTCCCAATCCCCGACAAGACTGGTACCCTTTCACGTCCAAATCTCTCAAACTCCGGGAGAGATTCTCAAAACCAAGGTTGACATGTTTCGAGTTCCTCTCAACATTTTGGAAATCCCGCTGAAACTTTGGACATTGTGGCGAAGGGTTCCCAATCCCCGACAAGACTGGTACCCTTTCACGTCCAAATCTCTCAAACTCCGGGAGAGATTCTCAAAACCGAGGTTGACATGTTTCGAGTTCCTCTCAACATTTTGGAAATGCCGCTGAAACTTTGGACATTGTGGCGAAGGGTTCCCAATCCCCGACAAGACTGGTACCCTTTCACGTCCAAATCTCTCAAACTCCGGGAGAGATTCTCAAAACCGAGGTTGACATGTTTCGAGTTCCTCTCCACATTTTGGAAATCCCGCTGAAACTTTGGACATTCTCGCGAAGGGTTCCCAATCCCCGACAAGACTGGTACCCTTTCACGTCCAAATCTCTCAAACTCCGGGAGAGATTCTCAAAACCGAGGTTGACATGTTTCGAGTTCCTCTCCACATTTTGGAAATCCCGCTGAAACTTTGGACATTCTCGCGAAGGGTTCCCAATCACCGACAAGACTGGTACCCTTTCACGTCCAAATCTCTCAAACTCCGGGAGAGATTCTCAAAACCGAGGTTGACATGTTTCGAGTTCCTCTCCACATTTTGGAAATCCCGCTGAAACTTTGGACATTCTCGCGAAGGGTTCCCAATCCCCGACAAGACTGGTACCCTTTCACGTCCAAATCTCTCAAACTCCGGGAGAGATTCTCAAAACCAAGGTTGACATGTTTCGAGTTCCTCTCAACATTTTGGAAATCCCGCTGAAACTTTGGACATTCTCGCGAAGGGTTCCCAATCCCCGACAAGACTGGTACCCTTTCACGTCCAAATCTCTCAAACTCCGGGAGAGATTCTCAAAACCAAGGTTGACATGTTTCGAGTTCCTCTCAACATTTTGGAAATCCCGCTGAAACTTTGGACATTGTGGCGAAGGGTTCCCAATCCCCGACAAGACTGGTACCCTTTCACGTCCAAATCTCTCAAACTCCGGGAAAGATTCTCAAAACCGAGGTTGACATGTTTCGAGTTCCTCTCAACATTTTGGAAATCCCGCTGAAACTTTGGACATTGTGGCGAAGGGTTCCCAATCCCCGACAAGACTGGTACCCTTTCACGTCCAAATCTCTCAAACTCCGGGAGAGATTCTCAAAACCGAGGTTGACATGTTTCGAGTTCCTCTCAACATTTTGGAAATCCCGCTGAAACTTTGGACATTCTCGCGAAGGGTTCCCAATCCCCGACAAGACTGGTACCCTTTCACGTCCAAATCTCTCAAACTCCGGGAGAGATTCTCAAAACCGAGGTTGACATGTTTCGAGTTCCTCTCCACATTTTGGAAATCCCGCTGAAACTTTGGACATTCTCGCGAAGGGTTCCCAATCACCGACAAGACTGGTACCCTTTCACGTCCAAATCTCTCAAACTCCGGGAGAGATTCTCAAAACCGAGGTTGACATGTTTCGAGTTCCTCTCCACATTTTGGAAATCCCGCTGAAACTTTGGACATTCTCGCGAAGGGTTCCCAATCCCCGACAAGACTGGTACCCTTTCACGTCCAAATCTCTCAAACTCCGGGAGAGATTCTCAAAACCGAGGTTGACATGTTTCGAGTTCCTCTCCACATTTTGGAAATCCCGCTGAAACTTTGGACATTCTCGCGAAGGGTTCCCAATCCCCGACAAGACTGGTACCCTTTCACGTCCAAATCTCTCAAACTCCGGGAGAGATTCTCAAAACCAAGGTTGACATGTTTCGAGTTCCTCTCAACATTTTGGAAATCCCGCTGAAACTTTGGACATTCTCGCGAAGGGTTCCCAATCCCCGACAAGACTGGTACCCTTTCACGTCCAAATCTCTCAAACTCCGGGAGAGATTCTCAAAACCGAGGTTGACATGTTTCGAGTTCCTCTCAACATTTTGGAAATCCCGCTGAAACTTTGGACATTCTCGCGAAGGGTTCCCAATCCCCGACAAGACTGGTACCCTTTCACGTCCAAATCTCTCGAACTCCGGGAGAGATTCTCAAAACCGAGGTTGACATGTTTCGAGTTCCTCTCCACATTTTGGAAATCCCGCTGAAACTTTGGACATTCTCGCGAAGGGTTCCCAATCCCCGACAAGACTGGTACCCTTTCACGTCCAAATCTCTCAAACTCCGGGAGAGATTCTCAAAACCGAGGTTGACATGTTTCGAGTTCCTCTCAACATTTTGGAAATCCCGCTGAAACTTTGGACATTCTCGCGAAGGGTTCCCAATCCCCGACAAGACTGGTACCCTTTCACGTCCAAATCTCTCTAACTACGGGAGAGATTCTCAAAACCAAGGTTGACATGTTTCGAGTTCCTCTCAACATTTTGGAAATCCCGCTGAAACTTTGGACATTCTCGCGAAGGGTTCCCAATCCCCGACAAGACTGGTACCCTTTCACATCCAAATCTCTCAAACTCCGGGAGAGATTCTCAAAACCGAGGTTGACATGTTTCGAGTTCCTCTCCACATTTTGGAAATCCCGCTGAAACTTTGGACATTCTCGCGAAGGGTTCCCAATCCCCGACAAGACTGGTACCCTTTCACGTCCAAATCTCTCAAACTCCGGGAGAGATTCTCAAAACCGAGGTTGACATGTTTCGAGTTCCTCTCAACATTTTGGAAATCCCGCTGAAACTTTGGACATTCTCGCGAAGGGTTCCCAATCCCCGACAAGACTGGTACCCTTTCACGTCCAAATCTCTCAAACTCCGGGAGAGATTCTCAAAACCAAGGTTGACATGATTCGAGTTCCTCTCAACATTTTGGAAATCCCGCTGAAACTTTGGACATTCTCGCGAAGGGTTCCCAATCCCCGACAAGACTGGTACCCTTTCACGTCCAAATCTCTCAAACTCCGGGAGAGATTCTCAAAACCGAGGTTGACATGTTTCGAGTTCCTCTCAACATTTTGGAAATCCCGCTGAAACTTTGGACATTCTCGCGAAGGGTTCCCAATCCCCGACAAGATTGGTACCCTTTCACGTCCAAATCTCTCAAACTCCGGGAGAGATTCTCAAAACCAAGGTTGACATGATTCGAGTTCCTCTCAACATTTTGGAAATCCTGCTGAAACTTTGGACATTGTGGCGAAGGGTTCCCAATCCCCGACAAGACTGGTACCCTTTCGCGTCCAAATCTCTCAAACTCCGGGAGAGATTCTCAAAACCGAGGTTGACATGTTTCGAGTTCCTCTCCACATTTTGGAAATCCCGCTGAAACGTTGGACATTCTCGCGAAGGGTTCCCAATCCCCGACAAGACTGGTACCCTTTCACGTCCAAATCTCTCAAACTCCGGGAGAGATTCTCAAAACCGAGGTTGACATGTTTCGAGTTTCTCTCCACATTTTGGAAATCCCGCTGAAACTTTGGACATTCTCGCGAAGGGTTCCCAATCACCGACAAGACTGGTACCCTTTCACGTCCAAATCTCTCAAACTCCGGGAGAGATTCTCAAAACCGAGGTTGACATGTTTCGAGTTCCTCTCAACATTTTGGAAATCCCGCTGAAACTTTGGACATTGTGGCGAAGGGTTCCCAGTCCCCGACAAGACTGGTACCCTTTCACGTCCAAATCTCTCAAACTCCGGGAGAGATTCTCAAAACCGAGGTTGACATGTTTCGAGTTCCTCTCAACATTTTGGAAATCCCGCTGAAACTTTGGACATTCTCGCGAAGGGTTCCCAATCCCCGACAAGACTGGTACCCTTTCACGTCCAAATCTCTCGAACTCCGGGAGAGATTCTCAAAACCAAGGTTGACATGTTTCGAGTTCCTCTCAACATTTTGGAAATCCCGCTGAAACTTTGGACATTCTCGCGAAGGGTTCCCAATCCCCGACAAGACTGGTACCCTTTCACGTCCAAATCTCTCAAACTCCGGGAGAGATTCTCAAAAGAAAGGTTGACATGTTTCGAGTTCCTCTCAACATTTTGGAAATCCCGCTGAAACTTTGGACATTCTCGCGAAGGGTTCCCAATCCCCGACAAGACTGGTACCCTTTCACGTCCAAATCTCTCAAACTCCGGGAGAGATTCTCAAAACCGAGGTTGACATGTTTCGAGTTCCTCTCAACATTTTGGAAATCCCGCTGAAACTTTGGACATTGTGGCGAAGGGTTCCCAATCCCCGACAAGACTGGTACCCTTTCACGTCCAAATCTCTCAAACTCCGGGAGAGATTCTCAAAACCGAGGTTGACATGTTTCGAGTTCCTCTCAACATTTTGGAAATCCCGCTGAAACTTTGGACATTCTCGCGAAGGGTTCCCAATCCCCGACAAGACTGGTACCCTTTCACGTCCAAATCTCTCAAACTCCGGGAGAGATTCTCAAAACCGAGGTTGACATGTTTCGAGTTCCTCTCCACATTTTGGAAATCCCGCTGAAACTTTGGACATTCTCGCGAAGGGTTCCCAATCACCGACAAGACTGGTACCCTTTCACGTCCAAATCTCTCAACCTCCGGGAGAGATTCTCAAAACCGAGGTTGACATGTTTCGAGTTCCTCTCCACATTTTGGAAATCCCGCTGAAACTTTGGACATTCTCGCGAAGGGTTCCCAATCCCCGACAAGACTGGTACCCTTTCACGTCCAAATCTCTCAAACTCCGGGAGAGATTCTCAAAACCGAGGTTGACATGTTTCGAGTTCCTCTCCACATTTTGGAAATCCCGCTGAAACTTTGGACATTCTCGCGAAGGGTTCCCAATCCCCGACAAGACTGGTACCCTTTCACGTCCAAATCTCTCAAACTCCGGGAGAGATTCTCAAAACCAAGGTTGACATGTTTCGAGTTCCTCTCAACATTTTGGAAATCCCGCTGAAACTTTGGACATTCTCGCGAAGGGTTCCCAATCCCCGACAAGACTGGTACCCTTTCACGTCCAAATCTCTCAAACTCCGGGAGAGATTCTCAAAACCAAGGTTGACATGATTCGAGTTCCTCTCAACATTTTGGAAATCCCGCTGAAACTTTGGACATTCTCGCGAAGGGTTCCCAATCCCCGACAAGACTGGTACCCTTTCACGTCCAAATCTCTCAAACTCCGGGAGAGATTCTCAAAACCAAGGTTGACATGTTTCGAGTTCCTCTCCACATTTTGGAAATCCCGCTGAAACTTTGGACATTCTCGCGAAGGGTTCCCAATCCCCGACAAGACTGGTACCCTTTCACGTCCAAATCTCTCAAACTCCGGGAGAGATTCTCAAAACCGAGGTTGACATGTTTCGAGTTCCTCTCAACATTTTGGAAATCCCGCTGAAACTTTGGACATTCTCGTGAAGGGTTCCCAATCCCCGACAAGACTGGTACCCTTTCACGTCCAAATCTCTCAAACTCCGGGAGAGATTCTCAAAACCAAGGTTGACATGTTTCGAGTTCCTCTCAACATTTTGGAAATCCCGCTGAAACTTTGGACATTCTCGCGAAGGGTTCCCAATCCCCGACAAGACTGGTACCCTTTCACGTCCAAATCTCTCAAACTCCGGGAGAGATTCTCAAAACCGAGGTTGACATGTTTCGAGTTCCTCTCAACATTTTGGAAATCCCGCTGAAACTTTGGACATTCTCGCGAAGGGTTCCCAATCCCCGACAAGACTGGTACCCTTTCACGTCCAAATCTCTCAAACTCCGGGAGAGATTCTCAAAACCAAGGTTGACATGTTTCGAGTTCCTCTCAACATTTTGGAAATCCCGCTGAAACTTTGGACATTCTCGCGAAGGGTTCCCAATCCCCAACAAGACTGGTACCCTTTCACGTCCAAATCTCTCAAACTCCGGGAGAGATTCTCAAAACCAAGGTTGACATGTTTCGAGTTCCTCTCAACATTTTGGAAATCCCGCTGAAACTTTGGACATTCTCGCGAAGGGTTCCCAATCCCCGACAAGACTGGTACCCTTTCACGTCCAAATCTCTCAAACTCCGGGAGAGATTCTCAAAACCAAGGTTGACATGTTTCGAGTTCCTCTCCACATTTTGGAAATCCCGCTGAAACTTTGGACATTGTCGCGAAGGGTTCCCAATCCCCGACAAGACTGGTACCCTTTCACGTCCAAATCTCTCAAACTCCGGGAGAGATTCTCAAAACCGAGGTTGACATGTTTCGAGTTCCTCTCAACATTTTGGAAATCCCGCTGAAACTTTGGACATTCTCGCGAAGGGTTCCCAATCCCCGACAAGACTGGTACCCTTTCACGTCCAAATCTCTCAAACTCCGGGAGAGATTCTCAAAACCGAGGTTGACATGTTTCGAGTTCCTCTCCACATTTTGGAAATCCCGCTGAAACTTTGGACATTCTCGCGAAGGGTTCCCAATCCCCGACAAGACTGGTACCCTTTCACGTCCAAATCTCTCAAACTCCGGGAGAGATTCTCAAAACCGAGGTTGACATGTTTCGAGTTCCTCTCCACATTTTGGAAATCCCGCTGAAACTTTGGACATTCTCGCGAAGGGTTCCCAATCCCCGACAAGACTGGTACCCTTTCACGTCCAAATCTCTCAAACTCCGGGAGAGATTCTCAAAACCGAGGTTGACATGTTTCGAGTTCCTCTCCACATTTTGGAAATCCCGCTGAAACTTTGGACATTCTCGCGAAGGGTTCCCAATCCCCGACAAGACTGGTACCCTTTCACGTCCAAATCTCTCAAACTCCGGGAGAGATTCTCAAAACCAAGGTTGACATGTTTCGAGTTCCTCTCAACATTTTGGAAATCCCGCTGAAACTTTGGACATTCTCGCGAAGGGTTCCCAACCCCCGACAAGACTGGTACCCTTTCACGTCCAAATCTCTCAAACTCCGGGAGAGATTCTCAAAACCGAGGTTGACATGTTTCGAGTTCCTCTCAACATTTTGGAAATCCCGCTGAAACTTTGGACATTCTCGCGAAGGGTTCCCAATCCCCGACAAGACTGGTACCCTTTCACGTCCAAATCTCTCAAACTCCGGGAGAGATTCTCAAAACCGAGGTTGACATGTTTCGAGTTCCTCTCAACATTTTGGAAATCCCGCTGAAACTTTGGACATTCTCGCGAAGGGTTCCCAATCCCCGACAAGACTGGTACCCTTTCACGTCCAAATCTCTCAAACTCCGGGAGAGATTCTCAAAACCGAGGTTGTCATGTTTCGAGTTCCTCTCCACATTTTGGAAATCCCGCTGAAACTTTGGACATTCTCGCGAAGGGTTCCCAATCACCGACAAGACTGGTACCCTTTCACGTCCAAATCTCTCAACCTCCGGGAGAGATTCTCAAAACCGAGGTTGACATGTTTCGAGTTCCTCTCCACATTTTGGAAATCCCGCTGAAACTTTGGACATTCTCGCGAAGGGTTCCCAATCCCCGACAAGACTGGTACCCTTTCACGTCCAAATCTCTCAAACTCCGGGAGAGATTCTCAAAACCGAGGTTGACATGTTTCGAGTTCCTCTCCACATTTTGGAAATCCCGCTGAAACTTTGGACATTCTCGCGAAGGGTTCCCAATCCCCGACAAGACTGGTACCCTTTCACGTCCAAATCTCTCAAACTCCGGGAGAGATTCTCAAAACCAAGGTTGACATGTTTCGAGTTCCTCTCAACATTTTGGAAATCCCGCTGAAACTTTGGACATTCTCGCGAAGGGTTCCCAATCCCCGACAAGACTGGTACCCTTTCACGTCCAAATCTCTCAAACTCCGGGAGAGATTCTCAAAACCAAGGTTGACATGTTTCGAGTTCCTCTCAACATTTTGGAAATCCCGCTGAAACTTTGGACATTCTTGCGAAGGGTTCCCAATCCCCGACAAGACTGGTACCCTTTCACGTCCAAATCTCTCAAACTCCGGGAGAGATTCTCAAAACCGAGGTTGACATGTTTCGAGTTCCTCTTAACATTTTGGAAATCCCGCTGAAACTTTGGACATTCTCGCGAAGGGTTCCCAATCCCCGACAAGACTGGTACCCTTTCACGTCCAAATCTCTCAAACTCCGGGAGAGATTCTCAAAACCGAGGTTGACATGTTTCGAGTTCTTCTCAACATTTTGGAAATCCCGCTGAAACTTTGGACATTCTCGCGAAGGGTTCCCAATCCCCGACAAGACTGGTACCCTTTCACGTCCAAATCTCTCAAACTCCGGGAGAGATTCTCAAAACCAAGGTTGACATGTTTCGAGTTCCTCTCAACATTTTGGAAATCCCACTGAAAGTTTGGACATTCTCGCGAAGGGTTCCCAATCCCCGACAAGACTGGTACCCTTTCACGTCCAAATCTCTCAAACTCCGGGAGAGATTCTCAAAACCAAGGTTGACATGTTTCGAGTTCCTCTCAACATTTTGGAAATCCCACTGAAAGTTTGGACATTCTCGCGAAGGGTTCCCAATCCCCGACAAGACTGGTACCCTTTCACGTCCAAATCTCTCGAACTCCGGGAGAGATTCTCAAAACCAAGGTTGACATGTTTCGAGTTCCTCTCAACATTTTGGAAATCCCGCTGAAACTTTGGACATTCTCGCGAAGGGTTCCCAATCCCCGACAAGACTGGTACCCTTTCACGTCCAAATCTCTCAAACTCCGGGAGAGATTCTCAAAACCAAGGTTGACATGATTCGAGTTCCTCTCAACATTTTGGAAATCCCGCTGAAACTTTGGACATTCTCGCGAAGGGTTCCCAATCCCCGACAAGACTGGTACCCTTTCACGTCCAAATCTCTCAAACTCCGGGAGAGATTCTCAAAACCAAGGTTGACATGTTTCGAGTTCCTCTCCACATTTTGGAAATCCCGCTGAAACTTTGGACATTCTCGCGAAGGGTTCCCAATCCCCGACAAGACTGGTACCCTTTCACGTCCAAATCTCTCAAACTCCGGGAGAGATTCTCAAAACCGAGGTTGACATGTTTCGAGTTCCTCTCAACATTTTGGAAATCCCGCTGAAACTTTGGACATTCTCGCGAAGGGTTCCCAATCCCCGACAAGACTGGTACCCTTTCACGTCCAAATCTCTCAAACTCCGGGAGAGATTCTCAAAACCAAGGTTGACATGTTTCGAGTTCCTCTCAACATTTTGGAAATCCCGCTGAAACTTTGGACATTCTCGCGAAGGGTTCCCAATCCCCGACAAGACTGGTACCCTTTCA
Organism: Streptopelia decaocto; assembly: GCF_964273445.1. Lineage (NCBI taxonomy): Eukaryota > Metazoa > Chordata > Aves > Columbiformes > Columbidae > Streptopelia > Streptopelia decaocto. Next base: position 92,090 of record NW_028116394.1, on the reverse strand, counting down.
CGTCCAAATCTCTCAAACTCCGGGAGAGATTCTCAAAACCGAGGTTGACATGTTTCGAGTTCCTCTCAACATTTTGGAAATCCCGCTGAAACTTTGGACATTCTCGCGAAGGGTTCCCAATCCCCGACAAGACTGGTACCCTTTCACGTCCAAATCTCTCGAACTCCGGGAGAGATTCTCAAAACCAAGGTTGACATGTTTCGAGTTCCTCTCAACATTTTGGAAATCCCGCTGAAACTTTGGACATTCTCGCGAAGGGTTCCCAATCCCCGACAAGACTGGTACCCTTTCACGTCCAAATCTCTCAAACTCCGGGAGAGATTCTCAAAACCAAGGTTGACATGTTTCGAGTTCCTCTCAACATTTTGGAAATCCCGCTGAAACTTTGGACATTCTCGCGAAGGGTTCCCAATCCCCGACAAGACTGGTACCCTTTCACGTCCAAATCTCTCAAACTCCGGGAGAGATTCTCAAAACCAAGGTTGACATGTTTCGAGTTCCTCTCAACATTTTGGAAATCCCACTGAAAGTTTGGACATTCTCGCGAAGGGTTCCCAATCCCCGACAAGACTGGTACCCTTTCACGTCCAAATCTCTCAAACTCCGGGAGAGATTCTCAAAACCGAGGTTGACATGTTTCGAGTTCCTCTCAACATTTTGGAAATCCCGCTGAAACTTTGGACATTCTCGCGAAGGGTTCCCAATCCCCGACAAGACTGGTACCCTTTCACGTCCAAATCTCTCAAACTCCGGGAGAGATTCTCAAAACCGAGGTTGACATGTTTCGAGTTCCTCTCCACATTTTGGAAATCCCGCTGAAACTTTGGACATTCTCGCGAAGGGTTCCCAATCCCCGACAAGACTGGTACCCTTTCACGTCCAAATCTCTCAAACTCCGGGAGAGATTCTCAAAACCGAGGTTGACATGTTTCGAGTTCCTCTCAACATTTTGGAAATCCCGCTGAAACTTTGGACATTCTCGCGAAGGGTTCCCAATCCCCGACAAGACTGGTACCCTTTCACGTCCAAATCTCTCAAACTCCGGGAGAGATTCTCAAAACCAAGGTTGACATGTTTCGAGTTCCTCTCAACATTTTGGAAATCCCACTGAAACTTTGGACATTCTCGCGAAGGGTTCCCAATCCCCGACAAGACTGGTACCCTTTCACGTCCAAATCTCTCAAACTCCGGGAGAGATTCTCAAAACCAAGGTTGACATGTTTCGAGTTCCTCTCAACATTTTGGAAATCCCGCTGAAACTTTGGACATTCTCGCGAAGGGTTCCCAATCCCCGACAAGACTGGTACCCTTTCACGTCCAAATCTCTCAAACTCCGGGAGAGATTCTCAAAACCGAGGTTGACATGTTTCGAGTTCCTCTCAACATTTTGGAAATCCCGCTGAAACTTTGGACATTCTCGCGAAGGGTTCCCAATCCCCGACAAGACTGGTACCCTTTCACGTCCAAATCTCTCAAACTCCGGGAGAGATTCTCAAAACCAAGGTTGACATGTTTCGAGTTCCTCTCAACATTTTGGAAATCCCGCTGAAACTTTGGACATTCTCGCGAAGGGTTCCCAATCCCCGACAAGACTGGTACCCTTTCACGTCCAAATCTCTCAAACACCGGGAGAGATTCTCAAAACCGAGGTTGACATGTTTCGAGTTCTTCTCAACATTTTGGAAATCCCGCTGAAACTTTGGACATTCTCGCGAAGGGTTCCCAATCCCCGACAAGACTGGTACCCTTTCACGTCCAAATCTCTCAAACTCCGGGAGAGATTCTCAAAACCAAGGTTGACATGTTTCGAGTTCCTCTCAACATTTTGGAAATCCCACTGAAAGTTTGGACATTCTCGCGAAGGGTTCCCAATCCCCGACAAGACTGGTACCCTTTCACGTCCAAATCTCTCAAACTCTGGGAGAGATTCTCAAAACCAAGGTTGACATGTTTCGAGTTCCTCTCAACATTTTGGAAATCCCGCTGAAACTTTGGACATTCTCGCGAAGGGTTCCCAATCCCCGACAAGACTGGTACCCTTTCACGTCCAAATCTCTCAAACTCCGGGAGAGATTCTCAAAACCAAGGTTGACATGATTCGAGTTCCTCTCAACATTTTGGAAATCCCGCTGAAACTTTGGACATTCTCGCGAAGGGTTCCCAATCCCCGACAAGACTGGTACCCTTTCACGTCCAAATCTCTCAACCTCCGGGAGAGATTCTCAAAACCGAGGTTGACATGTTTCGAGTTCCTCTCAACATTTTGGAAATCCCGCTGAAACTTTGGACATTCTCGCAAAGGGTTCCCAATCCCCGACAAGACTGGTACCCTTTCACGTCCAAATCTCTCAAACTCCGGGAGAGATTCTCAAAACCAAGGTTGACATGATTCGAGTTCCTCTCAACATTTTGGAAATCCCGCTGAAACTTTGGACATTCTCGCGAAGGGTTCCCAATCCCCGACAAGACTGGTACCCTTTCACGTCCAAATCTCTCAACCTCCGGGAGAGATTCTCAAAACCGAGGTTGACATGTTTCGAGTTCCTCTCAACATTTTGGAAATCCCGCTGAAACTTTGGACATTCTCGCGAAGGGTTCCCAATCCCCGACAAGACTGGTACCCTTTCACGTCCAAATCTCTCAAACTCCGGGAGAGATTCTCAAAACCGAGGTTGACATGTTTCGAGTTCCTCTCAACATTTTGGAAATCCCGCTGAAACTTTGGACATTCTCGCGAAGGGTTCCCAATCCCCGACAAGACTGGTACCCTTTCACGTCCAAATCTCTCAAACTCCGGGAGAGATTCTCAAAACCGAGGTTGACATGTTTCGAGTTCCTCTCCACATTTTGGAAATCCCGCTGAAACTTTGGACATTCTCGCGAAGGGTTCCCAATCCCCGACAAGACTGGTACCCTTTCACGTCCAAATCTCTCAACCTCCGGGAGAGATTCTCAAAACCGAGGTTGACATGTTTCGAGTTCCTCTCAACATTTTGGAAATCCCGCTGAAACTTTGGACATTCTTGCGAAGGGTTCCCAATCCCCGACAAGACTGGTACCCTTTCACGTCCAAATCTCTCAAACACCGGGAGAGATTCTCAAAACCGAGGTTGACATGTTTCGAGTTCCTCTCAACATTTTGGAAATCCCGCTGAAACTTTGGACATTCTCGCGAAGGGTTCCCAATCCCCGACAAGACTGGTACCCTTTCACGTCCAAATCTCTCAAACTCCGGGAGAGATTCTCAAAACCGAGGTTGACATGTTTCGAGTTCCTCTCCACATTTTGGAAATCCCGCTGAAACTTTGGACATTCTCGCGAAGGGTTCCCAATCCCCGACAAGACTGGTACCCTTTCACGTCCAAATCTCTCAAACTCCGGGAGAGATTCTCAAAACCAAGGTTGACATGTTTCGAGTTCCTCTCAACATTTTGGAAATCCCGCTGAAACTTTGGACATTCTCGCGAAGGGTTCCCAATCCCCGACAAGACTGGTACCCTTTCACGTCCAAATCTCTCAAACTCCGGGAGAGATTCTCAAAACCGAGGTTGACATGTTTCGAGTTCCTCTCAACATTTTGGAAATCCCGCTGAAACTTTGGACATTCTCGCGAAGGGTTCCCAATCCCCGACAAGACTGGTACCCTTTCACGTCCAAATCTCTCAAACTCCGGGAGAGATTCTCAAAACCGAGGTTGACATGTTTCGAGTTCCTCTCCACATTTTGGAAATCCCGCTGAAACTTTGGACATTCTCGCGAAGGGTTCCCAATCCCCGACAAGACTGGTACCCTTTCACGTCCAAATCTCTCAAACTCCGGGAGAGATTCTCAAAACCGAGGTTGACATGTTTCGAGTTCCTCTCAACATTTTGGAAATCCCGCTGAAACATTGGACATTCTCGCGAAGGGTTCCCAATCCCCGACAAGACTGGTACCCTTTCACGTCCAAATCTCTCAAACTCCGGGAGAGATTCTCAAAACCAAGGTTGACATGATTCGAGTTCCTCTCAACATTTTGGAAATCCCGCTGAAACTTTGGACATTCTCGCGAAGGGTTCCCAATCCCCGACAAGACTGGTACCCTTTCACGTCCAAATCTCTCAACCTCCGGGAGAGATTCTCAAAACCGAGGTTGACATGTTTCGAGTTCCTCTCAACATTTTGGAAATCCCGCTGAAACTTTGGACATTCTCGCGAAGGGTTCCCAATCCCCGACAAGATTGGTACCCTTTCACGTCCAAATCTCTCAAACTCCGGGAGAGATTCTCAAAACCAAGGTTGACATGATTCGAGTTCCTCTCCACATTTTGGAAATCCTGCTGAAACTTTGGACATTGTGGCGAAGGGTTCCCAATCCCCGACAAGACTGGTACCCTTTCGCGTCCAAATCTCTCAAACTCCGGGAGAGATTCTCAAAACCGAGGTTGACATGTTTCGAGTTCCTCTCAACATTTTGGAAATCCCGCTGAAACGTTGGACATTCTCGCGAAGGGTTCCCAATCCCCGACAAGACTGGTACCCTTTCACGTCCAAATCTCTCAAACTCCGGGAGAGATTCTCAAAACCGAGGTTGACATGTTTCGAGTTCCTCTCCACATTTTGGAAATCCCGCTGAAACTTTGGACATTCTCGCGAAGGGTTCCCAATCACCGACAAGACTGGTACCCTTTCACGTCCAAATCTCTCAAACTCCGGGAGAGATTCTCAAAACCGAGGTTGACATGTTTCGAGTTCCTCTCAACATTTTGGAAATCCCGCTGAAACTTTGGACATTGTGGCGAAGGGTTCTCAGTCCCCGACAAGACTGGTACCCTTTCACGTCCAAATCTCTCAAACTCCGGGAGAGATTCTCAAAACCGAGGTTGACATGTTTCGAGTTCCTCTCAACATTTTGGAAATCCCGCTGAAACTTTGGACATTCTGGCGAAGGGTTCCCAATCCCCGACAAGACTGGTACCCTTTCACGTCCAAATCTCTCGAACTCCGGGAGAGATTCTCAAAACCAAGGTTGACATGTTTCGAGTTCCTCTCAACATTTTGGAAATCCCGCTGAAACTTTGGACATTCTCGCGAAGGGTTCCCAATCCCCGACAAGACTGGTACCCTTTCACGTCCAAATCTCTCAAACTCCGGGAGAGATTCTCAAAACCAAGGTTGACATGTTTCGAGTTCCTCTCAACATTTTGGAAATCCCGCTGAAACTTTGGACATTGTGGCGAAGGGTTCCCAGTCCCCGACAAGACTGGTACCCTTTCACGTCCAAATCTCTCAAACTCCGGGAGAGATTCTCAAAACCGAGGTTGACATGTTTCGAGTTCCTCTCAACATTTTGGAAATCCCGCTGAAACTTTGGACATTGTGGCGAAGGGTTCCCAATCCCCGACAAGACTGGTACCCTTTCACGTCCAAATCTCTCAAACTCCGGGAGAGATTCTCAAAACCGAGGTTGACATGTTTCGAGTTCCTCTCCACATTTTGGAAATCCCGCTGAAACTTTGGACATTCTCGCGAAGGGTTCCCAATCCCCGACAAGACTGGTACCCTTTCACGTCCAAATCTCTCAAACTCCGGGAGAGATTCTCAAAACCGAGGTTGACATGTTTCGAGTTCCTCTCCACATTTTGGAAATCCCGCTGAAACTTTGGACATTCTCGCGAAGGGTTCCCAATCACCGACAAGACTGGTACCCTTTCACGTCCAAATCTCTCAAACTCCGGGAGAGATTCTCAAAACCGAGGTTGACATGTTTCGAGTTCCTCTCCACATTTTGGAAATCCCGCTGAAACTTTGGACATTCTCGCGAAGGGTTCCCAATCCCCGACAAGACTGCTACCCTTTCACGTCCAAATCTCTCAAACTCCGGGAGAGATTCTCAAAACCGAGGTTGACATGTTTCGAGTTCCTCTCAACATTTTGGAAATCCCGCTGAAACTTTGGACATTGTGGCGAAGGGTTCCCAGTCCCCGACAAGACTGGTACCCTTTCACGTCCAAATCTCTCAAACTCCGGGAGAGATTCTCAAAACCGAGGTTGACATGTTTCGAGTTCCTCTCAACATTTTGGAAATCCCGCTGAAACTTTGGACATTCTGGCGAAGGGTTCCCAATCCCCGACAAGACTGGTACCCTTTCACGTCCAAATCTCTCGAACTCCGGGAGAGATTCTCAAAACCAAGGTTGACATGTTTCGAGTTCCTCTCAACATTTTGGAAATCCCGCTGAAACTTTGGACATTCTCGCGAAGGGTTCCCAATCCCCGACAAGACTGGTACCCTTTCACGTCCAAATCTCTCAAACTCCGGGAGAGATTCTCAAAACCAAGGTTGACATGTTTCGAGTTCCTCTCAACATTTTGGAAATCCCGCTGAAACTTTGGACATTCTCGCGAAGGGTTCCCAGTCCCCGACAAGACTGGTACCCTTTCACGTCCAAATCTCTCAAACTCCGGGAGAGATTCTCAAAACCGAGGTTGACATGTTTCGAGTTCCTCTCAACATTTTGGAAATCCCGCTGAAACTTTGGACATTCTCGCGAAGGGTTCCCAATCCCCGACAAGACTGGTACCCTTTCACGTCCAAATCTCTCAAACTCCGGGAGAGATTCTCAAAACCGAGGTTGACATGTTTCGAGTTCCTCTCCACATTTTGGAAATCCCGCTGAAACTTTGGACATTCTCGCGAAGGGTTCCCAATCACCGACAAGACTGGTACCCTTTCACGTCCAAATCTCTCAAACTCCGGGAGAGATTCTCAAAACCGAGGTTGACATGTTTCGAGTTCCTCTCCACATTTTGGAAATCCCGCTGAAACTTTGGACATTCTCGCGAAGGGTTCCCAATCCCCGACAAGACTGGTACCCTTTCACGTCCAAATCTCTCAAACTCCGGGAGAGATTCTCAAAACCGAGGTTGACATGTTTCGAGTTCCTCTCAACATTTTGGAAATCCCGCTGAAACTTTGGACATTCTCGCGAAGGGTTCCCAATCCCCGACAAGACTGGTACCCTTTCACGTCCAAATCTCTCAAACTCCGGGAGAGATTCTCAAAACCAAGGTTGACATGTTTCGAGTTCCTCTCAACATTTTGGAAATCCCGCTGAAACTTTGGACATTCTCGCGAAGGGTTCCCAATCCCCGAGAAGACTGGTACCCTTTCACGTCCAAATCTCTCAAACTCCGGGAGAGATTCTCAAAACCAAGGTTGACATGTTTCGAGTTCCTCTCAACATTTTGGAAATCCCACTGAAACTTTGGACATTCTCGCGAAGGGTTCCCAATCCCCGACAAGACTGGTACCCTTTCACGTCCAAATCTCTCAAACTCCGGGAGAGATTCTCAAAACCGAGGTTGACATGATTCGAGTTCCTCTCAACATTTTGGAAATCCCGCTGAAACTTTGGACATTCTCGCGAAGGGTTCCCAATCCCCGACAAGACTGGTACCCTTTCACGTCCAAATCTCTCAAACTCCGGGAGAGATTCTCAAAACCGAGGTTGACATGTTTCGAGTTCCTCTCAACATTTTGGAAATCCCGCTGAAACTTTGGACATTCTCGCGAAGGGTTCCCAATCCCCGACAAGACTGGTACCCTTTCACGTCCAAATCTCTCGAACTCAAGGAGAGATTCTCAAAACCAAGGTTGACATGTTTCGAGTTCCTCTCAACATTTTGGAAATCCCGCTGAAACTTTGGACATTCTCGCGAAGGGTTCCCAATCCCCGACAAGACTGGTACCCTTTCACGTCCAAATCTCTCAAACTCCGGGAGAGATTCTCAAAACCGAGGTTGACATGTTTCGAGTTCCTCTCCACATTTTGGAAATCCCGCTGAAACTTTGGACATTCTCGCGAAGGGTTCCCAATCCCCGACAAGACTGGTACCCTTTCACGTCCAAATCTCTCAAACTCCGGGAGAGATTCTCAAAACCGAGGTTGACATGTTTCGAGTTCCTCTCAACATTTTGGAAATCCCGCTGAAACTTTGGACATTCTCGCGAAGGGTTCCCAATCCCCGACAAGACTGGTACCCTTTCACGTCCAAATCTCTCAAACTCCGGGAGAGATTCTCAAAACCAAGGTTGACATGATTCGAGTTCCTCTCAACATTTTGGAAATCCCGCTGAAACTTTGGACATTCTCGCGAAGGGTTCCCAATCCCCGACAAGACTGGTACCCTTTCACGTCCAAATCTCTCAACCTCCGGGAGAGATTCTCAAAACCGAGGTTGACATGTTTCGAGTTCCTCTCAACATTTTGGAAATCCCGCTGAAACTTTGGACATTCTCGCGAAGGGTTCCAAATCCCCGACAAGATTGGTACCCTTTCACGTCCAAATCTCTCAAACTCCGGGAGAGATTCTCAAAACCAAGGTTGACATGATTCGAGTTCCTCTCAACATTTTGGAAATCCTGCTGAAACTTTGGACATTGTGGCGAAGGGTTCCCAATCCCCGACAAGACTGGTACCCTTTCGCGTCCAAATCTCTCAAACTCCGGGAGAGATTCTCAAAACCGAGGTTGACATGTTTCGAGTTCCTCTCAACATTTTGGAAATCCCGCTGAAACGTTGGACATTCTCGCGAAGGGTTCCCAATCCCCGACAAGACTGGTACCCTTTCACGTCCAAATCTCTCAAACTCCGGGAGAGATTCTCAAAACCAAGGTTGACATGTTTCGAGTTCCTCTCCACATTTTGGAAATCCCGCTGAAACTTTGGACATTCTCGCGAAGGGTTCCCAATCCCCGACAAGACTGGTACCCTTTCACGTCCAAATCTCTCAAACTCCGGGAGAGATTCTCAAAACCGAGGTTGACATGTTTCGAGTTCCTCTCAACATTTTGGAAATCCCGCTGAAACTTTGGACATTCTCGCGAAGGGTTCCCAATCCCCGACAAGACTGGTACCCTTTCACGTCCAAATCTCTCAAACTCCGGGAGAGATTCTCAAAACCGAGGTTGACATGTTTCGAGTTCCTCTCAACATTTTGGAAATCCCGCTGAAACTTTGGACATTCTCGCGAAGGGTTCCCAATCCCCGACAAGACTGGTACCCTTTCACGTCCAAATCTCTCGAACTCCGGGAGAGATTCTCAAAACCAAGGTTGACATGTTTCGAGTTCCTCTCAACATTTTGGAAATCCCGCTGAAACTTTGGACATTCTCGCGAAGGGTTCCCAATCCCCGACAAGACTGGTACCCTTTCACGTCCAAATCTCTCAAACTCCGGGAGAGATTCTCAAAACCAAGGTTGACATGTTTCGAGTTCCTCTCAACATTTTGGAAATCCCGCTGAAACTTTGGACATTGTGGCGAAGGGTTCCCAATCCCCGACAAGACTGGTACCCTTTCACGTCCAAATCTCTCAAACTCCGGGAGAGATTCTCAAAACCGAGGTTGACATGTTTCGAGTTCCTCTCAACATTTTGGAAATCCCGCTGAAACTTTGGACATTGTGGCGAAGGGTTCCCGATCCCCGACAAGACTGGTACCCTTTCACGTCCAAATCTCTCAAACTCCGGGAGAGATTCTCAAAACCGAGGTTGACATGTTTCGAGTTCCTCTCAACATTTTCGAAATCCCGCTGAAACTTTGGACATTCTCGCGAAGGGTTCCCAATCCCCGACAAGACTGGTACCCTTTCACGTCCAAATCTCTCAAACTCCGGGAGAGATTCTCAAAACCAAGGTTGACATGTTTCGAGTTCCTCTCCACATTTTGGAAATCCCGCTGAAACTTTGGACATTCTCGCGAAGGGTTCCCAATCACCGACAAGACTGGTACCCTTTCACGTCCAAATCTCTCAAACTCCGGGAGAGATTCTCAAAACCGAGGTTGACATGTTTCGAGTTCCTCTCCACATTTTGGAAATCCCGCTGAAACTTTGGACATTCTCGCGAAGGGTTCCCAATCCCCGAGAAGACTGGTACCCTTTCACATCCAAATCTCTCAAACTCCGAGAGAGATTCTCAAAACCGAGGTTGACATGTTTCGAGTTCCTCTCAACATTTTGGAAATCCCGCTGAAACTTTGGACATTCTCGCGAAGGGTTCCCAATCCCCGACAAGACTGGTACCCTTTCACGTCCAAATCTCTCAAACTCCGGGAGAGATTCTCAAAACCGAGGTTGACATGTTTCGAGTTCCTCTCCACATTTTGGAAATCCCGCTGAAACTTTGGACATTCTCGCGAAGGGTTCCCAATCCCCGACAAGACTGGTACCCTTTCACGTCCAAATCTCTCAAACTCCGGGAGAGATTCTCAAAACCGAGGTTGACATGTTTCGAGTTCCTCTCAACATTTTGGAAATCCCGCTGAAACTTTGGACATTCTCGCGAAGGATTCCCAATCCCCGACAAGACTGGTACCCTTTCACGTCCAAATCTCTCAAACTCCGGGAGAGATTCTCAAAACCGAGGTTGACATGTTTCGAGTTCCTCTCCACATTTTGGAAATCCCGCTGAAACTTTGGACATTCTCGCGAAGGGTTCCCAATCCCCGACAAGACTGGTACCCTTTCACGTCCAAATCTCTCAAACTCCGGGAGAGATTCTCAAAACCAAGGTTGACATGATTCGAGTTCCTCTCAACATTTTGGAAATCCCGCTGAAACTTTGGACATTCTCGCGAAGGGTTCCCAATCCCCGACAAGACTGGTACCCTTTCACGTCCAAATCTCTCAACCTCCGGGAGAGATTCTCAAAACCGAGGTTGACATGTTTCGAGTTCCTCTCAACATTTTGGAAATCCCGCTGAAACTTTGGACATTCTCGCGAAGGGTTCCCAATCCCCGACAAGACTGGTACCCTTTCACGTCCAAATCTCTCAAACTCCGGGAGAGATTCTCAAAACCGAGGTTGACATGTTTCGAGTTCCTCTCAACATTTTGGAAATCCCGCTGAAACTTTGGACATTCTCGCGAAGGGTTCCCAATCCCCGACAAGACTGGTACCCTTTCACGTCCAAATCTCTCAAACTCCGGGAGAGATTCTCAAAACCAAGGTTGACATGTTTCGAGTTCCTCTCAACATTTTGGAAATCCCGCTGAAACTTTGGACATTCTCGCGAAGGGTTCCAATCCCCGACAAGACTGGTACCCTTTCACGTCCAAATCTCTCAAACTCCGGGAGAGATTCTGAAAACCGAGGTTGACATGTTTCGAGTTCCTCTCAACATTTTGGAAATCCCGCTGAAACTTTGGACATTCTCGCGAAGGGTTCCCAATCCCCGACAAGACTGGTACCCTTTCATGTCCAAATCTCTCAAACTCCGGGAGAGATTCTCAAAACCGAGGTTGACATGATTCGAGTTCCTCTCAACATTTTGGAAATCCCGCTGAAACTTTGGACATTCTCGCGAAGGGTTCCCAATCCCCGACAAGACTGGTACCCTTTCACGTCCAAATCTCTCGAACTCCGGGAGAGATTCTCAAAACCAAGGTTGACATGTTTCGAGTTCCTCTCAACATTTTGGAAATCCCGCTGAAACTTTGGACATTCTCGCGAAGGGTTCCCAATCCCCGACAAGACTGGTACCCTTTCACGTCCAAATCTCTCAAACTCCGGGAGAGATTCTCAAAACCGAGGTTGACATGTTTCGAGTTCCTCTCAACATTTTGGAAATCCCGCTGAAACTTTGGACATTCTCGCGAAGGGTTCCCAATCCCCGACAAGACTGGTACCCTTTCACGTCCAAATCTCTCAAACTCCGGGAGAGATTCTCAAAACCGAGGTTGACATGTTTCGAATTCCTCTCAACATTTTGGAAATCCCGCTGAAACTTTGGACATTCTGGCGAAGGGTTCCCAATCCCCGACAAGACTGGTACCCTTTCACGTCCAAATCTCTCAACCTCCGGGAGAGATTCTCAAAACCAAGGTTGACATGTTTCGAGTTCCTCTCAACATTTTGGAAATCCCGCTGAAACTTTGGACATTCTCGCGAAGGGTTCCCAATCCCCGACAAGACTGGTACCCTTTCACGTCCAAATCTCTCAAACTCCGGGAGAGATTCTCAAAACCAAGGTTGACATGTTTCGAGTTCCTCTCAACATTTTGGAAATCCCGCTGAAACTTTGGACATTCTCGCGAAGGGTTCCAATCCCCGACAAGACTGGTACCCTTTCACGTCCAAATCTCTCAAACTCCGGGAGAGATTCTGAAAACCGAGGTTGACATGTTTCGAGTTCCTCTCAACATTTTGGAAATCCCGCTGAAACTTTGGACATTCTCGCGAAGGGTTCCCAATCCCCGACAAGACTGGTACCCTTTCACGTCCAAATCTCTCAAACTCCGGGAGAGATTCTCAAAACCGAGGTTGACATGTTTCAAGTTCCTCTCAACATTTTGGAAATCCCGCTGAAACTTTGGACATTCTCGCGAAGGGTTCCCAATCCCCGACAAGACTGGTACCCTTTCACGTCCAAATCTCTCGAACTCCGGGAGAGATTCTCAAAACCAAGGTTGACATGTTTCGAGTTCCTCTCAACATTTTGGAAATCCCGCTGAAACTTTGGACATTCTCGCGAAGGGTTCCCAATCCCCGACAAGACTGGTACCCTTTCACGTCCAAATCTCTCAAACTCCGGGAGAGATTCTCAAAAGAAAGGTTGACATGTTTCGAGTTCCTCTCAACATTTTGGAAATCCCGCTGAAACTTTGGACATTCTCGCGAAGGGTTCCCAATCCCCGACAAGACTGGTACCCTTTCACGTCCAAATCTCTCAAACTCCGGGAGAGATTCTCAAAACCAAGGTTGACATGATTCGAGTTCCTCTCAACATTTTGGAAATCCTGCTGAAACTTTGGACATTCTGGCGAAGGGTTCCCAATCCCCGACAAGACTGGTACCCTTTCACGTCCAAATCTCTCGAACTCCGGGAGAGATTCTCAAAACCAAGGTTGACATGTTTCGAGTTCCTCTCAACATTTTGGAAATCCCGCTGAAACTTTGGACATTCTCGCGAAGGGTTCCCAATCCCCGACAAGACTGGTACCCTTTCACGTCCAAATCTCTCAAACTCCGGGAGAGATTCTCAAAACCGAGGTTGACATGTTTCGAGTTCCTCTCAACATTTTGGAAATCCCGCTGAAACTTTGGACATTCTCGCGAAGGGTTCCCAATCCCCGACAAGACTGGTACCCTTTCACGTCCAAATCTCTCAAACTCCGGGAGAGATTCTCAAAACCGAGGTTGACATGTTTCGAGTTCCTCTCCACATTTTGGAAATCCCGCTGAAACTTTGGACATTCTCGCGAAGGGTTCCCAATCACCGACAAGACTGGTACCCTTTCACGTCCAAATCTCTCAAACTCCGGGAGAGATTCTCAAAACCGAGGTTGACATGTTTCGAGTTCCTCTCCACATTTTGGAAATCCCGCTGAAACTTTGGACATTCTCGCGAAGGGTTCCCAATCCCCGACAAGACTGGTACCCTTTCACGTCCAAATCTCTCAAACTCCGGGAGAGATTCTCAAAACCAAGGTTGACATGTTTCGAGTTCCTCTCAACATTTTGGAAATCCCGCTGAAACTTTGGACATTCTCGCGAAGGGTTCCCAATCCCCGACAAGACTGGTACCCTTTCACGTCCAAATCTCTCAAACTCCGGGAGAGATTCTCAAAAGAAAGGTTGACATGTTTCGAGTTCCTCTCAACATTTTGGAAATCCCGCTGAAACTTTGGACATTCTCGCGAAGGGTTCCCAATCCCCGACAAGACTGGTACCCTTTCACGTCCAAATCTCTCAAACTCCGGGAGAGATTCTCAAAACCGAGGTTGACATGTTTCGAGTTCCTCTCCACATTTTGGAAATCCCGCTGAAACTTTGGACATTCTCGCGAAGGGTTCCCAATCCCCGACAAGACTGGTACCCTTTCACGTCCAAATCTCTCAAACTCCGGGAGAGATTCTCAAAACCAAGGTTGACATGATTCGAGTTCCTCTCAACATTTTGGAAATCCCGCTGAAACTTTGGACATTCTCGCGAAGGGTTCCCAATCCCCGACAAGACTGGTACCCTTTCACGTCCAAATCTCTCAACCTCCGGGAGAGATTCTCAAAACCGAGGTTGACATGTTTCGAGTTCCTCTCAACATTTTGGAAATCCCGCTGAAACTTTGGACATTCTCGCGAAGGGTTCCCAATCCCCGACAAGACTGGTACCCTTTCACGTCCAAATCTCTCAAACTCCGGGAGAGATTCTCAAAACCGAGGTTGACATGTTTCGAGTTCCTCTCAACATTTTGGAAATCCCGCTGAAACTTTGGACATTCTCGCGAAGGGTTCCCAATCCCCGACAAGACTGGTACCCTTTCACGTCCAAATCTCTCAAACTCCGGGAGAGATTCTCAAAACCAAGGTTGACATGTTTCGAGTTCCTCTCAACATTTTGGAAATCCCGCTGAAACTTTGGACATTCTCGCGAAGGGTTCCCAATCCCCGACAAGACTGGTACCCTTTCACGTCCAAATCTCTCAAACTCCGGGAGAGATTCTCAAAACCAAGGTTGACATGTTTCGAGTTCCTCTCAACATTTTGGAAATCCCGCTGAAACTTTGGACATTCTCGCGAAGGGTTCCCAATCCCCGACAAGACTGGTACCCTTTCACGTCCAAATCTCTCAAACTCCGGGAGAGATTCTCAAAACCGAGGTTGACATGTTTCGAGTTCCTCTCAACATTTTGGAAATCCCGCTGAAACTTTGGACATTCTCGCGAAGGGTTCCCAATCCCCGACAAGACTGGTACCCTTTCACGTCCAAATCTCTCAAACTCCGGGAGAGATTCTCAAAACCGAGGTTGACATGTTTCGAGTTCCTCTCCACATTTTGGAAATCCCGCTGAAACTTTGGACATTCTCGCGAAGGGTTCCCAATCCCCGACAAGACTGGTACCCTTTCACGTCCAAATCTCTCAAACTCCGGGAGAGATTCTCAAAACCGAGGTTGACATGTTTCGAGTTCCTCTCCACATTTTGGAAATCCCGCTGAAACTTTGGACATTCTCGCGAAGGGTTCCCAATCCCCGACAAGACTGGTACCCTTTCACGTCCAAATCTCTCAAACTCCGGGAGAGATTCTCAAAACCAAGGTTGACATGTTTCGAGTTCCTCTCAACATTTTGGAAATCCCGCTGAAACTTTGGACATTCTCGCGAAGGGTTCCCAATCCCCGACAAGACTGGTACCCTTTCACGTCCAAATCTCTCAAACTCCGGGAGAGATTCTCAAAACCAAGGTTGACATGTTTCGAGTTCCTCTCAACATTTTGGAAATCCCGCTGAAACTTTGGACATTCTCGCGAAGGGTTCCAATCCCCGACAAGACTGGTACCCTTTCACGTCCAAATCTCTCAAACTCCGGGAGAGATTCTGAAAACCGAGGTTGACATGTTTCGAGTTCCTCTCCACATTTTGGAAATCCCGCTGAAACTTTGGACATTCTCGCGAAGGGTTCCCAATCCCCGACAAGACTGGTACCCTTTCACGTCCAAATCTCTCAAACTCCGGGAGAGATTCTCAAAACCGAGGTTGACATGTTTCGAGTTCCTCTCAACATTTTGGAAATCCCGCTGAAACTTTGGACATTCTCGCGAAGGGTTCCCAATCCCCGACAAGACTGGTACCCTTTCACGTCCAAATCTCTCAAACTCCGGGAGAGATTCTCAAAACCAAGGTTGACATGTTTCGAGTTCCTCTCCACATTTTGGAAATCCCGCTGAAACTTTGGACATTCTCGCGAAGGGTTCCCAATCCCCGACAAGACTGGTACCCTTTCACGTCCAAATCTCTCAAACTCCGGGAGAGATTCTCAAAAGAAAGGTTGACATGTTTCGAGTTCCTCTCAACATTTTGGAAATCCCGCTGAAACTTTGGACATTCTCGCGAAGGGTTCCCAATCCCCGACAAGACTGGTACCCTTTCACGTCCAAATCTCTCAAACTCCGGGAGAGATTCTCAAAACCAAGGTTGACATGTTTCGAGTTCCTCTCAACATTTTGGAAATCCCGCTGAAACTTTGGACATTCTCGCGAAGGGTTCCCAATCCCCGACAAGACTGGTACCCTTTCACGTCCAAATCTCTCAAACTCCGGGAGAGATTCTCAAAACCAAGGTTGACATGTTTCGAGTTCCTCTCAACATTTTGGAAATCCCGCTGAAACTTTGGACATTCTCGCGAAGGGTTCCCAATCCCCGACAAGACTGGTACCCTTTCACGTCCAAATCTCTCAAACTCCGGGAGAGATTCTCAAAACCAAGGTTGACATGTTTCGAGTTCCTCTCAACATTTTGGAAATCCCGCTGAAACTTTGGACATTCTCGCGAAGGGTTCCCAATCCCCGACAAGACTGGTACCCTTTCACGTCCAAATCTCTCAAACTCCGGGAGAGATTCTCAAAACCGAGGTTGACATGTTTCGAGTTCCTCTCAACATTTTGGAAATCCCGCTGAAACTTTGGACATTCTCGCGAAGGGTTCCCAATCCCCGACAAGACTGGTACCCTTTCACGTCCAAATCTCTCAAACTCCGGGAGAGATTCTCAAAACCGAGGTTGACATGTTTCGAGTTCCTCTCAACATTTTGGAAATCCCGCTGAAACTTTGGACATTCTCGCGAAGGGTTCCCAATCCCCGACAAGACTGGTACCCTTTCACGTCCAAATCTCTCAAACTCCGGGAGAGATTCTCAAAAGAAAGGTTGACATGTTTCGAGTTCCTCTCAACATTTTGGAAATCCCGCTGAAACTTTGGACATTCTCGCGAAGGGTTCCCAATCCCCGACAAGACTGGTACCCTTTCACGTCCAAATCTCTCAAACTCCGGGAGAGATTCTCAAAACCAAGGTTGACATGATTCGAGTTCCTCTCAACATTTTGGAAATCCTGCTGAAACTTTGGACATTCTCGCGAAGGGTTCCCAATCCCCGACAAGACTGGTACCCTTTCACGTCCAAATCTCTCAAACTCCGGGAGAGATTCTCAAAACCGAGGTTGACATGTTTCGAGTTCCTCTCAACATTTTGGAAATCCCGCTGAAACTTTGGACATTCTCGCGAAGGGTTCCCAATCCCCGACAAGACTGGTACCCTTTCACGTCCAAATCTCTCAAACTCCGGGAGAGATTCTCAAAACCGAGGTTGACATGTTTCGAGTTCCTCTGCACATTTTGGAAATCCCACTGAAACTTTGGACATTCTCGCGAAGGGTTCCCAATCACCGACAAGACTGGTACCCTTTCACGTCCAAATCTCTCAAACTCCGGGAGAGATTCTCAAAACCGAGGTTGACATGTTTCGAGTTCCTCTCCACATTTTGGAAATCCCGCTGAAACTTTGGACATTCTCGCGAAGGGTTCCCAATCCCCGACAAGACTGGTACCCTTTCACGTCCAAATCTCTCAAACTCCGGGAGAGATTCTCAAAACCAAGGTTGACATGTTTCGAGTTCCTCTCAACATTTTGGAAATCCCGCTGAAACTTTGGACATTCTCGCGAAGGGTTCCCAATCCCCGACAAGACTGGTACCCTTTCACGTCCAAATCTCTCAACCTCCGGGAGAGATTCTCAAAACCGAGGTTGACATGTTTCGAGTTCCTCTCAACATTTTGGAAATCCCGCTGAAACTTTGGACATTCTCGCGAAGGGTTCCCAATCCCCGACAAGACTGGTACCCTTTCACGTCCAAATCTCTCAAACTCCGGGAGAGATTCTCAAAACCGAGGTTGACATGATTCGAGTTCCTCTCAACATTTTGGAAATCCCGCTGAAACTTTGGACATTCTCGCGAAGGGTTCCCAATCCCCGACAAGACTGGTACCCTTTCACGTCCAAATCTCTCGAACTCCGGGAGAGATTCTCAAAACCAAGGTTGACATGTTTCGAGTTTCTCTCCACATTTTGGAAATCCCGCTGAAACTTTGGACATTCTCGCGAAGGGTTCCCAATCCCCGACAAGACTGGTACACTTTCACGTCCAAATCTCTCAAACTCCGGGAGAGATTCTCAAAACCGAGGTTGACATGTTTCGAGTTCCTCTCAACATTTTGGAAATCCCGCTGAAACTTTGGACATTCTCGCGAAGGGTTCCCAATCCCCGACAAGACTGGTACCCTTTCACGTCCAAATCTCTCAAACTCCGGGAGAGATTCTCAAAACCAAGGTTGACATGTTTCGAGTTCCTCTCAACATTTTGGAAATCCCGCTGAAACTTTGGACATTCTCGCGAAGGGTTCCCAATCCCCGACAAGACTGGTACCCTTTCACGTCCAAATCTCTCAACCTCCGGGAGAGATTCTCAAAACCGAGGTTGACATGTTTCGAGTTCCTCTCAACATTTTCGAAATCCCGCTGAAACTTTGGACATTCTCGCGAAGGGTTCCCAATCCCCGACAAGACTGGTACCCTTTCACGTCCAAATCTCTCAAACTCCGGGAGAGATTCTCAAAACCGAGGTTGACATGTTTCGAGTTCCTCTCAACATTTTGGAAATCCCGCTGAAACTTTGAACATTCTCGCGAAGGGTTCCCAATCCCCGACAAGACTGGTACCCTTTCACGTCCAAATCTCTCGAACTCCGGGAGAGATTCTCAAAACCGAGGTTGACATGTTTCGAGTTCCTCTCAACATTTTGGAAATCCCGCTGAAACTTTGGACATTCTCGCGAAGGGTTCCCAATCCCCGACAAGACTGGTACCCTTTCACGTCCAAATCTCTCAAACTCCGGGAGAGATTCTGAAAACCGAGGTTGACATGTTTCGAGTTCCTCTCAACATTTTGGAAATCCCGCTGAAACTTTGGACATTCTCGCGAAGGGTTCCCAATCCCCGACAAGACTGGTACCCTTTCACGTCCAAATCTCTCAAACTCCGGGAGAGATTCTCAAAACCGAGGTTGACATGTTTCGAGTTCCTCTCAACATTTTGGAAATCCCGCTGAAACTTTGGACATTCTCGCGAAGGGTTCCCAATCCCCGACAAGACTGGTACCCTTTCACGTCCAAATCTCTCAAACTCCGGGAGAGATTCTCAAAACCGAGGTTGACATGTTTCGAGTTCCTCTCAACATTTTGGAAATCCCGCTGAAACTTTGGACATTCTCGCGAAGGGTTCCCAATCCCCGACAAGACTGGTACCCTTTCACGTCCAAATCTCTCAAACTCCGGGAGAGATTCTCAAAACCAAGGTTGACATGTTTCGAGTTCCTCTCCACATTTTGGAAATCCCGCTGAAACTTTGGACATTCTCGCGAAGGGTTCCCAATCCCCGACAAGACTGGTACCCTTTCACGTCCAAATCTCTCAAACTCCGGGAGAGATTCTGAAAACCGAGGTTGACATGTTTCGAGTTCCTCTCAACATTTTGGAAATCCCGCTGAAACTTTGGACATTCTCGCGAAGGGTTCCCAATCCCCGACAAGACTGGTACCCTTTCACGTCCAAATCTCTCAAACTCCGGGAGAGATTCTCAAAAGAAAGGTTGACATGTTTCGAGTTCCTCTCCACATTTTGGAAATCCCGCTGAAACTTTGGACATTCTCGCGAAGGGTTCCCAATCCCCGACAAGACTGGTACCCTTTCACGTCCAAATCTCTCAAACTCCGGGAGAGATTCTCAAAACCAAGGTTGACATGTTTCGAGTTCCTCTCAACATTTTGGAAATCCCACTGAAAGTTTGGACATTCTCGCGAAGGGTTCCCAATCCCCGACAAGACTGGTACCCTTTCACGTCCAAATCTCTCAAACTCCGGGAGAGATTCTCAAAACCAAGGTTGACATGTTTCGAGTTCCTCTCAACATTTTGGAAATCCCACTGAAAGTTTGGACATTCTCGCGAAGGGTTCCCAATCCCCGACAAGACTGGTACCCTTTCACGTCCAAATCTCTCAGACTCCGGGAGAGATTCTCAAAACCAAGGTTGACATGTTTCGAGTTCCTCTCAACATTTTGGAAATCCCGCTGAAACTTTGGACATTCTCGCGAAGGGTTCCCAATCCCCGACAAGACTGGTACCCTTTCACGTCCAAATCTCTCAAACTCCGGGAGAGATTCTCAAAACCAAGGTTGACATGATTCGAGTTCCTCTCAACATTTTGGAAATCCCGCTGAAACTTTGGACATTCTCGCGAAGGGTTCCCAATCCTCGACAAGACTGGTACCCTTTCACGTCCAAATCTCTCAAACTCCGGGAGAGATTCTCAAAACCGAGGTTGACATGTTTCGAGTTCCTCTCCACATTTTGGAAATCCTGCTGAAACTTTGGACATTCTCGCGAAGGGTTCCCAATCCCCGACAAGACTGGTACCCTTTCACGTCCAAATCTCTCAAACTCCGGGAGAGATTCTCAAAACCAAGGTTGACATGTTTCGAGTTCCTCTCAACATTTTGGAAATCCCGCTGAAACTTTGGACATTCTCGCGAAGGGTTCCCAATCCCCGACAAGACTGGTACCCTTTCACGTCCAAATCTCTCAAACTCCGGGAGAGATTCTCAAAACCGAGGTTGACATGTTTCGAGTTCCTCTCAACATTTTGGAAATCCCGCTGAAACTTTGGACATTCTCGCGAAGGGTTCCCAATCCCCGACAAGACTGGTACCCTTTCACGTCCAAATCTCTCGAACTCCGGGAGAGATTCTCAAAACCAAGGTTGACATGTTTCGAGTTCCTCTCAACATTTTGGAAATCCCGCTGAAACTTTGGACATTCTCGCGAAGGGTTCCCAATCCCCGACAAGACTGGTACCCTTTCACGTCCAAATCTCTCAAACTCCGGGAGAGATTCTCAAAACCAAGGTTGACATGTTTCGAGTTCCTCTCAACATTTTGGAAATCCCGCTGAAACTTTGGACATTCTCGCGAAGGGTTCCCAATCCCCGACAAGACTGGTACCCTTTCACGTCCAAATCTCTCAAACTCCGGGAGAGATTCTCAAAACCGAGGTTGACATGTTTCGAGTTCCTCTCAACATTTTGGAAATCCCGCTGAAACTTTGGACATTGTCGCGAAGGGTTCCCAATCCCCGACAAGACTGGTACCCTTTCACGTCCAAATCTCTCAACCTCCGGGAGAGATTCTCAAAACCGAGGTTGACATGTTTCGAGTTCCTCTCCACATTTTGGAAATCCCGCTGAAACTTTGGACATTCTCGCGAAGGGTTCCCAATCCCCGACAAGACTGGTACCCTTTCACGTCCAAATCTCTCAAACTCCGGGAGAGATTCTCAAAACCGAGGTTGACATGTTTCGAGTTCCTCTCAACATTTTGGAAATCCCGCTGAAACTTTGGACATTGTCGCGAAGGGTTCCCAATCCCCGACAAGACTGGTACCCTTTCACGTCCAAATCTCTCAAACTCCGGGAGAGATTCTCAAAACCAAGGTTGACATGTTTCGAGTTCCTCTCAACATTTTGGAAATCCCACTGAAACTTTGGACATTCTCGCGAAGGGTTCCCAATCCCCGACAAGACTGGTACCCTTTCACGTCCAAATCTCTCAAACTCCGGGAGAGATTCTCAAAACCGAGGTTGACATGTTTCGAGTTCCTCTCAACATTTTGGAAATCCCGCTGAAACTTTGGACATTCTCGCGAAGGGTTCCCAATCCCCGACAAGACTGGTACCCTTTCACGTCCAAATCTCTCAAACTCCGGGAGAGATTCTCAAAACCGAGGTTGACATGTTTCGAGTTCTTCTCAACATTTTGGAAATCCCGCTGAAACTTTGGACATTCTCGCGAAGGGTTCCCAATCCCCGACAAGACTGGTACCCTTTCACGTCCAAATCTCTCAAACTCCGGGAGAGATTCTCAAAACCAAGGTTGACATGTTTCGAGTTCCTCTCAACATTTTGGAAATCCCACTGAAAGCTTGGACATTCTCGCGAAGGGTTCCCAATCCCCGACAAGACTGGTACCCTTTCACGTCCAAATCTCTCAAACTCTGGGAGAGATTCTCAAAACCAAGGTTGACATGTTTCGAGTTCCTCTCAACATTTTGGAAATCCCGCTGAAACTTTGGACATTCTCGCGAAGGGTTCCCAATCCCCGACAAGACTGGTACCCTTTCACGTCCAAATCTCTCAAACTCCGGGAGAGATTCTCAAAACCAAGGTTGACATGTTTCGAGTTCCTCTCAACATTTTGGAAATCCCGCTGAAACTTTGGACATTCTCGCGAAGGGTTCCCAATCCCCGACAAGACTGGTACCCTTTCACGTCCAAATCTCTCAAACTCCGGGAGAGATTCTCAAAACCGAGGTTGACATGTTTCGAGTTCCTCTCAACATTTTGGAAATCCCGCTGAAACTTTGGACATTCTCGCGAAGGGTTCCCAATCCCCGACAAGACTGGTACCCTTTCACGTCCAAATCTCTCGAACTCCGGGAGAGATTCTCAAAACCGAGGTTGACATGTTTCGAGTTCCTCTCAACATTTTGGAAATCCCGCTGAAACTTTGGACATTCTCGCGAAGGGTTCCCAATCCCCGACAAGACTGGTACCCTTTCACGTCCAAATCTCTCAAACTCCGGGAGAGATTCTCAAAACCAAGGTTGACATGTTTCGAGTTCCTCTCAACATTTTGGAAATCCCGCTGAAACTTTGGACATTCTCGCGAAGGGTTCCAATCCCCGACAAGACTGGTACCCTTTCACGTCCAAATCTCTCAAACTCCGGGAGAGATTCTCAAAACCGAGGTCGACATGATTCGAGTTCCTCTCAACATTTTGGAAATCCCGCTGAAACTTTGGACATTCTCGCGTAGGGTTCCCAATCCCCGACAAGACTGGTACACTTTCACGTCCAAATCTCTCAAACTCCGGGAGAGATTCTCAAAATCGAGGTTGACATGTTTCGAGTTCCTCTCAACATTTTGGAAATCCCGCTGAAACTTTGGACATTCTCGCGAAGGGTTCCCAATCCCCGACAAGACTGGGACCCTTTCACGTCCAAATCTCTCAAACTCCGGGAGAGATTCTCAAAACCGAGGTTGACATGTTTCGAGTTCCTCTCAACATTTTGGAAATCCCGCTGAAACTTTGGACATTCTCGCGAAGGGTTCCCAATCCCCGACAAGACTGGTACCCTTTCACGTCCAAATCTCTCAAACTCCGGGAGAGATTCTCAAAACCGAGGTTGACATGTTTCGAGTTCCTCTCAACATTTTGGAAATCCCGCTGAAACTTTGGACATTGTCGCGAAGGGTTCCCAATCCCCGACAAGACTGGTACCCTTTCACGTCCAAATCTCTCAACCTCCGGGAGAGATTCTCAAAACCGAGGTTGACATGTTTCGAGTTCCTCTCCACATTTTGGAAATCCCGCTGAAACTTTGGACATTCTCGCGAAGGGTTCCCAATCCCCGACAAGACTGGTACCCTTTCACGTCCAAATCTCTCAAACTCCGGGAGAGATTCTCAAAACCGAGGTTGACATGTTTCGAGTTCCTCTCAACATTTTGGAAATCCCGCTGAAACTTTGGACATTCTCGCGAAGGGTTCCCAATCCCCGACAAGACTGGTACCCTTTCACGTCCAAATCTCTCAACCTCCGGGAGAGATTCTCAAAACCAAGGTTGACATGTTTCGAGTTCCTCTCAACATTTTGGAAATCCCACTGAAACTTTGGACATTCTCGCGAAGGGTTCCCAATCCCCGACAAGACTGGTACCCTTTCACGTCCAAATCTCTCAAACTCCGGGAGAGATTCTCAAAACCGAGGTTGACATGTTTCGAGTTCCTCTCAACATTTTGGAAATCCCGCTGAAACTTTGGACATTCTCGCGAAGGGTTCCCAATCCCCGACAAGACTGGTACCCTTTCACGTCCAAATCTCTCAAACTCCGGGAGAGATTCTCAAAACCGAGGTTGACATGTTTCGAGTTCTTCTCAACATTTTGGAAATCCCGCTGAAACTTTGGACATTCTCGCGAAGGGTTCCCAATCCCCGACAAGACTGGTACCCTTTCACGTCCAAATCTCTCAAACTCCGGGAGAGATTCTCAAAACCAAGGTTGACATGTTTCGAGTTCCTCTCAACATTTTGGAAATCCCACTGAAAGTTTGGACATTCTCGCGAAGGGTTCCCAATCCCCGACAAGACTGGTACCCTTTCACGTCCAAATCTCTCAAACTCCGGGAGAGATTCTCAAAACCGAGGTTGACATGTTTCGAGTTCCTCTCAACATTTTGGAAATCCCGCTGAAACTTTGGACATTCTCGCGAAGGGTTCCCAATCCCCGACAAGACTGGTACCCTTTCACGTCCAAATCTCTCAAACTCCGGGAGAGATTCTCAAAACCAAGGTTGACATGTTTCGAGTTCCTCTCAACATTTTGGAAATCCCGCTGAAACTTTGGACATTCTCGCGAAGGGTTCCAATCCCCGACAAGACTGGTACCCTTTCACGTCCAAATCTCTCAAACTCCGGGAGAGATTCTCAAAACCGAGGTCGACATGATTCGAGTTCCTCTCAACATTTTGGAAATCCCGCTGAAACTTTGGACATTCTCGCGTAGGGTTCCCAATCCCCGACAAGACTGGTACCCTTTCACGTCCAAATCTCTCAAACTCCGGGAGAGATTCTCAAAATTGAGGTTGACATGTTTCGAGTTCCTCTCAACATTTTGGAAATCCCGCTGAAACTTTGGACATTCTCGCGAAGGGTTCCCAATCCCCGACAAGACTGGTACCCTTTCACGTCCAAATCTCTCAAACTCCGGGAGAGATTCTCAAAACCGAGGTTGACATGTTTCGAGTTCCTCTCAACATTTTGGAAATCCCGCTGAAACTTTGGACATTCTCGCGAAGGGTTCCCAATCCCCGACAAGACTGGTACCCTTTCACGTCCAAATCTCTCGAACTCCGGGAGAGATTCTCAAAACCAAGGTTGACATGTTTCGAGTTCCTCTCAACATTTTGGAAATCCCGCTGAAACTTTGGACATTCTCGCGAAGGGTTCCCAATCCCCGACAAGACTGGTACCCTTTCACGTCCAAATCTCTCAAACTCCGGGAGAGATTCTCAAAACCGAGGTTGACATGTTTCGAGTTCCTCTCAACATTTTGGAAATCCCGCTGAAACTTTGGACATTCTCGCGAAGGGTTCCCAATCCCCGACAAGACTGGTACCCTTTCACGTCCAAATCTCTCGAACTCCGGGAGAGATTCTCAAAACCAAGGTTGACATGTTTCGAGTTCCTCTCAACATTTTGGAAATCCCGCTGAAACTTTGGACATTCTCGCGAAGGGTTCCCAATCCCCGACAAGACTGGTACCCTTTCACGTCCAAATCTCTCAAACTCCGGGAGAGATTCTCAAAACCAAGGTTGACATGTTTCGAGTTCCTCTCAACATTTTGGAAATCCCGCTGAAACTTTGGACATTCTCGCGAAGGGTTCCCAATCCCCGACAAGACTGGTACCCTTTCACGTCCAAATCTCTCAAACTCCGGGAGAGATTCTCAAAACCGAGGTTGACATGTTTCGAGTTCCTCTCAACATTTTGGAAATCCCGCTGAAACTTTGGACATTCTCGCGAAGGGTTCCCAATCCCCGACAAGACTGGTACCCTTTCACGTCCAAATCTCTCAACCTCCGGGAGAGATTCTCAAAACCGAGGTTGACATGTTTCGAGTTCCTCTCAACATTTTGGAAATCCCGCTGAAACTTTGGACATTCTCGCGAAGGGTTCCCAATCCCCGACAAGACTGGTACCCTTTCACGTCCAAATCTCTCGAACTCCGGGAGAGATTCTCAAAACCGAGGTTGACATGTTTCGAGTTCCTCTCAACATTTTGGAAATCCCGCTGAAACTTTGGACATTCTCGCGAAGGGTTCCCAATCCCCGACAAGACTGGTACCCTTTCACGTCCAAATCTCTCAAACTCCGGGAGAGATTCTCAAAACCAAGGTTGACATGTTTCGAGTTCCTCTCAACATTTTGGAAATCCCGCTGAAACTTTGGACATTCTCGCGAAGGGTTCCCAATCCCCGACAAGACTGGTACCCTTTCACGTCCAAATCTCTCAAACTCCGGGAGAGATTCTGAAAACCGAGGTTGACATGTTTCGAGTTCCTCTCAACATTTTGGAAATCCCGCTGAAACTTTGGACATTCTCGCGAAGGGTTCCCAATCCCCGACAAGACTGGTACCCTTTCACGTCCAAATCTCTCAAACTCCGGGAGAGATTCTCAAAACCAAGGTTGACATGTTTCGAGTTCCTCTCAACATTTTGGAAATCCCGCTGAAACTTTGGACATTCTCGCGAAGGGTTCCCAATCCCCGACAAGACTGGTACCCTTTCACGTCCAAATCTCTCAAACTCCGGGAGAGATTCTCAAAACCAAGGTTGACATGTTTCGAGTTCCTCTCAACATTTTGGAAATCCCACTGAAAGTTTGGACATTCTCGCGAAGGGTTCCCAATCCCCGACAAGACTGGTACCCTTTCACGTCCAAATCTCTCAAACTCCGGGAGAGATTCTCAAAACCAAGGTTGACATGATTCGAGTTCCTCTCAACATTTTGGAAATCCCACTGAAAGTTTGGACATTCTCGCGAAGGGTTCCCAATCCCCGACAAGACTGGTACCCTTTCACGTCCAAATCTCTCAAACTCCGGGAGAGATTCTCAAAACCAAGGTTGACATGTTTCGAGTTCCTCTCAACATTTTGGAAATCCCGCTGAAACTTTGGACATTCTCGCGAAGGGTTCCCAATCCCCGACAAGACTGGTACCCTTTCACGTCCAAATCTCTCGAACTCCGGGAGAGATTCTCAAAACCAAGGTTGACATGTTTCGAGTTCCTCTCAACATTTTGGAAATCCCGCTGAAACTTTGGACATTCTCGCGAAGGGTTCCCAATCCCCGACAAGACTGGTACCCTTTCACGTCCAAATCTCTCAAACTCCGGGAGAGATTCTCAAAACCAAGGTTGACATGTTTCGAGTTCCTCTCAACATTTTGGAAATCCCGCTGAAACTTTGGACATTCTCGCGAAGGGTTCCCAATCCCCGACAAGACTGGTACCCTTTCACGTCCAAATCTCTCAAACTCCGGGAGAGATTCTCAAAACCGAGGTTGACATGTTTCGAGTTCCTCTCAACATTTTGGAAATCCCGCTGAAACTTTGGACATTGTCGCGAAGGGTTCCCAATCCCCGACAAGACTGGTACCCTTTCACGTCCAAATCTCTCAAACTCCGGGAGAGATTCTCAAAACCGAGGTTGACATGTTTCGAGTTCTTCTCAACATTTTGGAAATCCCGCTGAAACTTTGGACATTCTCGCGAAGGGTTCCCAATCCCCGACAAGACTGGTACCCTTTCACGTCCAAATCTCTCAAACTCCGGGAGAGATTCTCAAAACCAAGGTTGACATGTTTCGAGTTCCTCTCAACATTTTGGAAATCCCACTGAAAGCTTGGACATTCTCGCGAAGGGTTCCCAATCCCCGACAAGACTGGTACCCTTTCACGTCCAAATCTCTCAAACTCTGGGAGAGATTCTCAAAACCAAGGTTGACATGTTTCGAGTTCCTCTCAACATTTTGGAAATCCCGCTGAAACTTTGGACATTCTCGCGAAGGGTTCCCAATCCCCGACAAGACTGGTACCCTTTCACGTCCAAATCTCTCAAACTCCGGGAGAGATTCTCAAAACCAAGGTTGACATGTTTCGAGTTCCTCTCAACATTTTGGAAA
Source organism: Streptopelia decaocto (assembly GCF_964273445.1). Taxonomy (NCBI): domain Eukaryota; kingdom Metazoa; phylum Chordata; class Aves; order Columbiformes; family Columbidae; genus Streptopelia; species Streptopelia decaocto. The sequence continues at coordinate 64,421 of NW_028116394.1, read as the reverse complement.
TCCCGCTGAAACTTTGGACATTCTCGCGAAGGGTTCCCAATCCCCGACAAGACTGGTACCCTTTCACGTCCAAATCTCTCAAACTCCGGGAGAGATTCTCAAAACCAAGGTTGACATGTTTCGAGTTCCTCTCAACATTTTGGAAATCCCGCTGAAACTTTGGACATTCTCGCGAAGGGTTCCCAATCCCCGACAAGACTGGTACCCTTTCACGTCCAAATCTCTCGAACTCCGGGAGAGATTCTCAAAACCGAGGTTGACATGTTTCGAGTTCCTCTCAACATTTTGGAAATCCCGCTGAAACTTTGGACATTCTCGCGAAGGGTTCCCAATCCCCGACAAGACTGGTACCCTTTCACGTCCAAATCTCTCAAACTCCGGGAGAGATTCTCAAAACCAAGGTTGACATGTTTCGAGTTCCTCTCAACATTTTGGAAATCCCGCTGAAACTTTGGACATTCTCGCGAAGGGTTCCAATCCCCGACAAGACTGGTACCCTTTCACGTCCAAATCTCTCAAACTCCGGGAGAGATTCTCAAAACCGAGGTCGACATGATTCGAGTTCCTCTCAACATTTTGGAAATCCCGCTGAAACTTTGGACATTCTCGCGTAGGGTTCCCAATCCCCGACAAGACTGGTACACTTTCACGTCCAAATCTCTCAAACTCCGGGAGAGATTCTCAAAATCGAGGTTGACATGTTTCGAGTTCCTCTCAACATTTTGGAAATCCCGCTGAAACTTTGGACATTCTCGCGAAGGGTTCCCAATCCCCGACAAGACTGGGACCCTTTCACGTCCAAATCTCTCAAACTCCGGGAGAGATTCTCAAAACCGAGGTTGACATGTTTCGAGTTCCTCTCAACATTTTGGAAATCCCGCTGAAACTTTGGACATTCTCGCGAAGGGTTCCCAATCCCCGACAAGACTGGTACCCTTTCACGTCCAAATCTCTCAAACTCCGGGAGAGATTCTCAAAACCGAGGTTGACATGTTTCGAGTTCCTCTCAACATTTTGGAAATCCCGCTGAAACTTTGGACATTGTCGCGAAGGGTTCCCAATCCCCGACAAGACTGGTACCCTTTCACGTCCAAATCTCTCAACCTCCGGGAGAGATTCTCAAAACCGAGGTTGACATGTTTCGAGTTCCTCTCCACATTTTGGAAATCCCGCTGAAACTTTGGACATTCTCGCGAAGGGTTCCCAATCCCCGACAAGACTGGTACCCTTTCACGTCCAAATCTCTCAAACTCCGGGAGAGATTCTCAAAACCGAGGTTGACATGTTTCGAGTTCCTCTCAACATTTTGGAAATCCCGCTGAAACTTTGGACATTCTCGCGAAGGGTTCCCAATCCCCGACAAGACTGGTACCCTTTCACGTTCAAATCTCTCAACCTCCGGGAGAGATTCTCAAAACCAAGGTTGACATGTTTCGAGTTCCTCTCAACATTTTGGAAATCCCACTGAAACTTTGGACATTCTCGCGAAGGGTTCCCAATCCCCGACAAGACTGGTACCCTTTCACGTCCAAATCTCTCAAACTCCGGGAGAGATTCTCAAAACCGAGGTTGACATGTTTCGAGTTCCTCTCAACATTTTGGAAATCCCGCTGAAACTTTGGACATTCTCGCGAAGGGTTCCCAATCCCCGACAAGACTGGTACCCTTTCACGTCCAAATCTCTCAAACTCCGGGAGAGATTCTCAAAACCGAGGTTGACATGTTTCGAGTTCTTCTCAACATTTTGGAAATCCCGCTGAAACTTTGGACATTCTCGCGAAGGGTTCCCAATCCCCGACAAGACTGGTACCCTTTCACGTCCAAATCTCTCAAACTCCGGGAGAGATTCTCAAAACCAAGGTTGACATGTTTCGAGTTCCTCTCAACATTTTGGAAATCCCACTGAAAGTTTGGACATTCTCGCGAAGGGTTCCCAATCCCCGACAAGACTGGTACCCTTTCACGTCCAAATCTCTCAAACTCCGGGAGAGATTCTCAAAACCGAGGTTGACATGTTTCGAGTTCCTCTCAACATTTTGGAAATCCCGCTGAAACTTTGGACATTCTCGCGAAGGGTTCCCAATCCCCGACAAGACTGGTACCCTTTCACGTCCAAATCTCTCAAACTCCGGGAGAGATTCTCAAAACCAAGGTTGACATGTTTCGAGTTCCTCTCAACATTTTGGAAATCCCGCTGAAACTTTGGACATTCTCGCGAAGGGTTCCAATCCCCGACAAGACTGGTACCCTTTCACGTCCAAATCTCTCAAACTCCGGGAGAGATTCTCAAAACCGAGGTTGACATGATTCGAGTTCCTCTCAACATTTTGGAAATCCCGCTGAAACTTTGGACATTCTCGCGTAGGGTTCCCAATCCCCGACAAGACTGGTACCCTTTCACGTCCAAATCTCTCAAACTCCGGGAGAGATTCTCAAAATCGAGGTTGACATGTTTCGAGTTCCTCTCAACATTTTGGAAATCCCGCTGAAACTTTGGACATTCTCGCGAAGGGTTCCCAATCCCCGACAAGACTGGTACCCTTTCACGTCCAAATCTCTCAAACTCCGGGAGAGATTCTCAAAACCGAGGTTGACATGTTTCGAGTTCCTCTCAACATTTTGGAAATCCCGCTGAAACTTTGGACATTCTCGCGAAGGGTTCCCAATCCCCGACAAGACTGGTACCCTTTCACGTCCAAATCTCTCGAACTCCGGGAGAGATTCTCAAAACCAAGGTTGACATGTTTCGAGTTCCTCTCAACATTTTGGAAATCCCGCTGAAACTTTGGACATTCTCGCGAAGGGTTCCCAATCCCCGACAAGACTGGTACCCTTTCACGTCCAAATCTCTCAAACTCCGGGAGAGATTCTCAAAACCGAGGTTGACATGTTTCGAGTTCCTCTCAACATTTTGGAAATCCCGCTGAAACTTTGGACATTCTCGCGAAGGGTTCCCAATCCCCGACAAGACTGGTACCCTTTCACGTCCAAATCTCTCAAACTCCGGGAGAGATTCTCAAAACCGAGGTTGACATGTTTCGAGTTCCTCTCCACATTTTGGAAATCCCGCTGAAACTTTGGACATTCTCGCGAAGGGTTCCCAATCCCCGACAAGACTGGTACCCTTTCACGTCCAAATCTCTCAAACTCCGGGAGAGATTCTGAAAACCGAGGTTGACATGTTTCGAGTTCCTCTCAACATTTTGGAAATCCCGCTGAAACTTTGGACATTCTCGCGAAGGGTTCCCAATCCCCGACAAGACTGGTACCCTTTCACGTCCAAATCTCTCAACCTCCGGGAGAGATTCTCAAAACCGAGGTTGACATGTTTCGAGTTCCTCTCAACATTTTGGAAATCCCGCTGAAACTTTGGACATTCTCGCGAAGGGTTCCCAATCCCCGACAAGACTGGTACCCTTTCACGTCCAAATCTCTCGAACTCCGGGAGAGATTCTCAAAACCGAGGTTGACATGTTTCGAGTTCCTCTCAACATTTTGGAAATCCCGCTGAAACTTTGGACATTCTCGCGAAGGGTTCCCAATCCCCGACAAGACTGGTACCCTTTCACGTCCAAATCTCTCAAACTCCGGGAGAGATTCTCAAAACCAAGGTTGACATGTTTCGAGTTCCTCTCAACATTTTGGAAATCCCGCTGAAACTTTGGACATTCTCGCGAAGGGTTCCCAATCCCCGACAAGACTGGTACCCTTTCACGTCCAAATCTCTCAAACTCCGGGAGAGATTCTGAAAACCGAGGTTGACATGTTTCGAGTTCCTCTCAACATTTTGGAAATCCCGCTGAAACTTTGGACATTCTCGCGAAGGGTTCCCAATCCCCGACAAGACTGGTACCCTTTCACGTCCAAATCTCTCAAACTCCGGGAGAGATTCTCAAAACCAAGGTTGACATGTTTCGAGTTCCTCTCAACATTTTGGAAATCCCGCTGAAACTTTGGACATTCTCGCGAAGGGTTCCCAATCCCCGACAAGACTGGTACCCTTTCACGTCCAAATCTCTCAAACTCCGGGAGAGATTCTCAAAACCAAGGTTGACATGTTTCGAGTTCCTCTCAACATTTTGGAAATCCCACTGAAAGTTTGGACATTCTCGCGAAGGGTTCCCAATCCCCGACAAGACTGGTACCCTTTCACGTCCAAATCTCTCAAACTCCGGGAGAGATTCTCAAAACCAAGGTTGACATGATTCGAGTTCCTCTCAACATTTTGGAAATCCCACTGAAAGTTTGGACATTCTCGCGAAGGGTTCCCAATCCCCGACAAGACTGGTACCCTTTCACGTCCAAATCTCTCAAACTCCGGGAGAGATTCTCAAAACCAAGGTTGACATGTTTCGAGTTCCTCTCAACATTTTGGAAATCCCGCTGAAACTTTGGACATTCTCGCGAAGGGTTCCCAATCCCCGACAAGACTGGTACCCTTTCACGTCCAAATCTCTCGAACTCCGGGAGAGATTCTCAAAACCAAGGTTGACATGTTTCGAGTTCCTCTCAACATTTTGGAAATCCCGCTGAAACTTTGGACATTCTCGCGAAGGGTTCCCAATCCCCGACAAGACTGGTACCCTTTCACGTCCAAATCTCTCAAACTCCGGGAGAGATTCTCAAAACCAAGGTTGACATGTTTCGAGTTCCTCTCAACATTTTGGAAATCCCGCTGAAACTTTGGACATTCTCGCGAAGGGTTCCCAATCCCCGACAAGACTGGTACCCTTTCACGTCCAAATCTCTCAAACTCCGGGAGAGATTCTCAAAACCGAGGTTGACATGTTTCGAGTTCCTCTCAACATTTTGGAAATCCCGCTGAAACTTTGGACATTGTCGCGAAGGGTTCCCAATCCCCGACAAGACTGGTACCCTTTCACGTCCAAATCTCTCAAACTCCGGGAGAGATTCTCAAAACCGAGGTTGACATGTTTCGAGTTCCTCTCCACATTTTGGAAATCCCGCTGAAACTTTGGACATTCTCGCGAAGGGTTCCCAATCCCCGACAAGACTGGTACCCTTTCACGTCCAAATCTCTCAAACTCCGGGAGAGATTCTCAAAACCGAGGTTGACATGTTTCGAGTTCCTCTCAACATTTTGGAAATCCCGCTGAAACTTTGGACATTCTCGCGAAGGGTTCCCAATCCCCGACAAGACTGGTACCCTTTCACGTCCAAATCTCTCAAACTCCGGGAGAGATTCTCAAAACCAAGGTTGACATGTTTCGAGTTCCTCTCAACATTTTGGAAATCCCACTGAAACTTTGGACATTCTCGCGAAGGGTTCCCAATCCCCGACAAGACTGGTACCCTTTCACGTCCAAATCTCTCAAACTCCGGGAGAGATTCTCAAAACCAAGGTTGACATGTTTCGAGTTCCTCTCAACATTTTGGAAATCCCGCTGAAACTTTGGACATTCTCGCGAAGGGTTCCCAATCCCCGACAAGACTGGTACCCTTTCACGTCCAAATCTCTCGAACTCCGGGAGAGATTCTCAAAACCAAGGTTGACATGTTTCGAGTTCCTCTCAACATTTTGGAAATCCCGCTGAAACTTTGGACATTCTCGCGAAGGGTTCCCAATCCCCGACAAGACTGGTACCCTTTCACGTCCAAATCTCTCAAACTCCGGGAGAGATTCTCAAAACCGAGGTTGACATGTTTCGAGTTCCTCTCAACATTTTGGAAATCCCGCTGAAACTTTGGACATTCTCGCGAAGGGTTCCCAATCCCCGACAAGACTGGTACCCTTTCACGTCCAAATCTCTCAAACTCCGGGAGAGATTCTCAAAACCGAGGTTGACATGTTTCGAGTTCCTCTCCACATTTTGGAAATCCCGCTGAAACTTTGGACATTCTCGCGAAGGGTTCCCAATCCCCGACAAGACTGGTACCCTTTCACGTCCAAATCTCTCAAACTCCGGGAGAGATTCTCAAAAGAAAGGTTGACATGTTTCGAGTTCCTCTCAACATTTTGGAAATCCCGCTGAAACTTTGGACATTCTCGCGAAGGGTTCCCAATCCCCGACAAGACTGGTACCCTTTCACGTCCAAATCTCTCAACCTCCGGGAGAGATTCTCAAAACCAAGGTTGACATGATTCGAGTTCCTCTCAACATTTTGGAAATCCCGCTGAAACTTTGGACATTCTCGCGAAGGGTTCCCAATCCCCGACAAGACTGGTACCCTTTCACGTCCAAATCTCTCAACCTCCGGGAGAGATTCTCAAAACCGAGGTTGACATGTTTCGAGTTCCTCTCAACATTTTGGAAATCCCGCTGAAACTTTGGACATTCTCGCAAAGGGTTCCCAATCCCCGACAAGACTGGTACACTTTCACGTCCAAATCTCTCAAACTCCGGGAGAGATTCTCAAAACCAAGGTTGACATGATTCGAGTTCCTCTCAACATTTTGGAAATCCCGCTGAAACTTTGGACATTCTCGCGAAGGGTTCCCAATCCCCGACAAGACTGGTACCCTTTCACGTCCAAATCTCTCAACCTCCGGGAGAGATTCTCAAAACCGAGGTTGACATGTTTCGAGTTCCTCTCAACATTTTGGAAATCCCGCTGAAACTTTGGACATTCTCGCGAAGGGTTCCCAATCCCCGACAAGACTGGTACCCTTTCACGTCCAAATCTCTCAAACTCCGGGAGAGATTCTCAAAACCAAGGTTGACATGTTTCGAGTTCCTCTCAACATTTTGGAAATCCCGCTGAAACTTTGGACATTCTTGCGAAGGGTTCCCAATCCCCGACAAGACTGGTACCCTTTCACGTCCAAATCTCTCGAACTCAAGGAGAGATTCTCAAAACCAAGGTTGACATGTTTCGAGTTCCTCTCAACATTTTGGAAATCCCGCTGAAACTTTGGACATTCTCGCGAAGGGTTCCCAATCCCCGACAAGACTGGTACCCTTTCACGTCCAAATCTCTCAAACTCCGGGAGAGATTCTCAAAACCGAGGTTGACATGTTTCGAGTTCCTCTCCACATTTTGGAAATCCCGCTGAAACTTTGGACATTCTCGCGAAGGGTTCCCAATCCCCGACAAGACTGGTACCCTTTCACGTCCAAATCTCTCAAACTCCGGGAGAGATTCTCAAAACCGAGGTTGACATGTTTCGAGTTCCTCTCAACATTTTGGAAATCCCGCTGAAACTTTGGACATTCTCGCGAAGGGTTCCCAATCCCCGACAAGACTGGTACCCTTTCACGTCCAAATCTCTCAAACTCCGGGAGAGATTCTCAAAACCGAGGTTGACATGTTTCGAGTTCCTCTCCACATTTTGGAAATCCCGCTGAAACTTTGGACATTCTCGCGAAGGGTTCCCAATCCCCGACAAGACTGGTACCCTTTCACGTCCAAATCTCTCAAACTCCGGGAGAGATTCTCAAAACCAAGCTTGACATGTTTCGAGTTCCTCTCAACATTTTGGAAATCCCACTGAAACTTTGGACATTCTCGCGAAGGGTTCCCAATCCCCGACAAGACTGGTACCCTTTCACGTCCAAATCTCTCAAACTCCGGGAGAGATTCTCAAAACCAAGGTTGACATGTTTCGAGTTCCTCTCAACATTTTGGAAATCCCGCTGAAACTTTGGACATTCTCGCGAAGGGTTCCCAATCCCCGACAAGACTGGTACCCTTTCACGTCCAAATCTCTCGAACTCCGGGAGAGATTCTCAAAACCAAGGTTGACATGTTTCGAGTTCCTCTCAACATTTTGGAAATCCCGCTGAAACTTTGGACATTCTCGCGAAGGGTTCCCAATCCCCGACAAGACTGGTACCCTTTCACGTCCAAATCTCTCAAACTCCGGGAGAGATTCTCAAAACCGAGGTTGACATGTTTCGAGTTCCTCTCAACATTTTGGAAATCCCGCTGAAACTTTGGACATTCTCGCGAAGGGTTCCCAATCCCCGACAAGACTGGTACCCTTTCACGTCCAAATCTCTCAAACTCCGGGAGAGATTCTCAAAACCAAGGTTGACATGTTTCGAGTTCCTCTCAACATTTTGGAAATCCCGCTGAAACTTTGGACATTCTCGCGAAGGGTTCCCAATCCCCGACAAGACTGGTACCCTTTCACGTCCAAATCTCTCAACCTCCGGGAGAGATTCTCAAAACCAAGGTTGACATGATTCGAGTTCCTCTCCACATTTTGGAAATCCCGCTGAAACTTTGGACATTCTCGCGAAGGGTTCCCAATCCCCGACAAGACTGGTACCCTTTCACGTCCAAATCTCTCAACCTCCGGGAGAGATTCTCAAAACCGAGGTTGACATGTTTCGAGTTCCTCTCAACATTTTGGAAATCCCGCTGAAACTTTGGACATTCTCGCAAAGGGTTCCCAATCCCCGACAAGACTGGTACCCTTTCACGTCCAAATCTCTCAAACTCCGGGAGAGATTCTCAAAACCAAGGTTGACATGATTCGAGTTCCTCTCAACATTTTGGAAATCCCGCTGAAACTTTGGACATTCTCGCGAAGGGTTCCCAATCCCCGACAAGACTGGTACCCTTTCACGTCCAAATCTCTCAACCTCCGGGAGAGATTCTCAAAACCGAGGTTGACATGTTTCGAGTTCCTCTCAACATTTTGGAAATCCCGCTGAAACTTTGGACATTGTCGCGAAGGGTTCCCAATCCCCGACAAGACTGGTACCCTTTCACGTCCAAATCTCTCAAACTCCGGGAGAGATTCTCAAAACCGAGGTTGACATGTTTCGAGTTCCTCTCAACATTTTGGAAATCCCGCTGAAACTTTGGACATTCTCGCGAAGGGTTCCCAATCCCCGACAAGACTGGTACCCTTTCACGTCCAAATCTCTCAAACTCCGGGAGAGATTCTCAAAACCGAGGTTGACATGTTTCGAGTTCCTCTCCACATTTTGGAAATCCCGCTGAAACTTTGGACATTCTCGCGAAGGGTTCCCAATCCCCGACAAGACTGGTACCCTTTCACGTCCAAATCTCTCAACCTCCGGGAGAGATTCTCAAAACCGAGGTTGACATGTTTCGAGTTCCTCTCAACATTTTGGAAATCCCGCTGAAACTTTGGACATTCTCGCAAAGGGTTCCCAATCCCCGACAAGACTGGTACCCTTTCACGTCCAAATCTCTCAAACTCCGGGAGAGATTCTCAAAACCAAGGTTGACATGATTCGAGTTCCTCTCAACATTTTGGAAATCCCGCTGAAACTTTGGACATTCTCGCGAAGGGTTCCCAATCCCCGACAAGACTGGTACCCTTTCACGTCCAAATCTCTCAACCTCCGGGAGAGATTCTCAAAACCGAGGTTGACATGTTTCGAGTTCCTCTCAACATTTTGGAAATCCCGCTGAAACTTTGGACATTGTCGCGAAGGGTTCCCAATCCCCGACAAGACTGGTACCCTTTCACGTCCAAATCTCTCAAACTCCGGGAGAGATTCTCAAAACCGAGGTTGACATGTTTCGAGTTCCTCTCAACATTTTGGAAATCCCGCTGAAACTTTGGACATTCTCGCGAAGGGTTCCCAATCCCCGACAAGACTGGTACCCTTTCACGTCCAAATCTCTCAAACTCCGGGAGAGATTCTCAAAACCAAGCTTGACATGTTTCGAGTTCCTCTCCACATTTTGGAAATCCCGCTGAAACTTTGGACATTCTCGCGAAGGGTTCCCAATCCCCGACAAGACTGGTACCCTTTCACGTCCAAATCTCTCAAACTCCGGGAGAGATTCTCAAAACCAAGGTTGACATGTTTCGAGTTCCTCTCCACATTTTGGAAATCCCGCTGAAACTTTGGACATTCTCGCGAAGGGTTCCCAATCCCCGACAAGACTGGTACCCTTTCACGTCCAAATCTCTCAAACTCCGGGAGAGATTCTCAAAACCGAGGTTGACATGTTTCGAGTTCCTCTCAACATTTTGGAAATCCCGCTGAAACTTTGGACATTCTCGCGAAGGGTTCCCAATCCCCGACAAGACTGGTACCCTTTCACGTCCAAATCTCTCAAACTCCGGGAGAGATTCTCAAAACCAAGGTTGACATGTTTCGAGTTCCTCTCAACATTTTGGAAATCCCGCTGAAACTTTGGACATTCTCGCGAAGGGTTCCCAATCCCCGACAAGACTGGTACCCTTTCACGTCCAAATCTCTCAACCTCCGGGAGAGATTCTCAAAACCAAGGTTGACATGATTCGAGTTCCTCTCAACATTTTGGAAATCCCGCTGAAACTTTGGACATTCTCGCGAAGGGTTCCCAATCCCCGACAAGACTGGTACCCTTTCACGTCCAAATCTCTCAACCTCCGGGAGAGATTCTCAAAACCGAGGTTGACATGTTTCGAGTTCCTCTCAACATTTTGGAAATCCCGCTGAAACTTTGGACATTCTCGCAAAGGGTTCCCAATCCCCGACAAGACTGGTACCCTTTCACGTCCAAATCTCTCAAACTCCGGGAGAGATTCTCAAAACCAAGGTTGACATGATTCGAGTTCCTCTCAACATTTTGGAAATCCCGCTGAAACTTTGGACGTTCTCGCGAAGGGTTCCCAATCCCCGACAAGACTGGTACCCTTTCACGTCCAAATCTCTCAACCTCCGGGAGAGATTCTCAAAACCGAGGTTGACATGTTTCGAGTTCCTCTCAACATTTTGGAAATCCCGCTGAAACTTTGGACATTCTCGCGAAGGGTTCCCAATCCCCGACAAGACTGGTACCCTTTCACGTCCAAATCTCTCAAACTCCGGGAGAGATTCTCAAAACCGAGGTTGACATGTTTCGAGTTCCTCTCAACATTTTCGAAATCCCGCTGAAACTTTGGACATTCTCGCGAAGGGTTCCCAATCCCCGACAAGACTGGTACCCTTTCACGTCCAAATCTCTCAAGCTCCGGGAGAGATTCTCAAAACCGAGGTTGCCATGTTTCGAGTTCCTCTCCACATTTTGGAAATCCCGCTGAAACTTTGGACATTCTCGCGAAGGGTTCCCAATCCCCGACAAGACTGGTACCCTTTCACGTCCAAATCTCTCAAACTCCGGGAGAGATTCTCAAAACCGAGGTTGACATGTTTCGAGTTCCTCTCAACATTTTGGAAATCCTGCTGAAACTTTGGACATTCTTGCGAAGGGTTCCCAATCCCCGACAAGACTGGTACCCTTTCACGTCCAAATCTCTCGAACTCAAGGAGAGATTCTCAAAACCGAGGTTGACATGTTTCGAGTTCCTCTCCACATTTTGGAAATCCCGCTGAAACTTTGGACATTCTCGCGAAGGGTTCCCAATCCCCGACAAGACTGGTACCCTTTCACGTCCAAATCTCTCAAACTCCGGGAGAGATTCTCAAAACCGAGGTTGACATGTTTCGAGTTCCTCTCCACATTTTGGAAATCCCGCTGAAACTTTGGACATTCTCGCGAAGGGTTCCCAATCCCCGACAAGACTGGTACCCTTTCACGTCCAAATCTCTCAAACTCCGGGAGAGATTCTCAAAACCGAGGTTGACATGTTTCGAGTTCCTCTCAACATTTTGGAAATCCCGCTGAAACTTTGGACATTCTCGCGAAGGGTTCCCAATCCCCGACAAGACTGGTACCCTTTCACGTCCAAATCTCTCAAACTCCGGGAGAGATTCTCAAAACCGAGGTTGACATGTTTCGAGTTCCTCTCCACATTTTGGAAATCCCGCTGAAACTTTGGACATTCTCGCGAAGGGTTCCCAATCCCCGACAAGACTGGTACCCTTTCACGTCCAAATCTCTCAAACTCCGGGAGAGATTCTCAAAACCAAGGTTGACATGATTCGAGTTCCTCTCCACATTTTGGAAATCCCGCTGAAACTTTGGACATTCTCGCGAAGGGTTCCCAATCCCCGACAAGACTGGTACCCTTTCACGTCCAAATCTCTCAACCTCCGGGAGAGATTCTCAAAACCGAGGTTGACATGTTTCGAGTTCCTCTCAACATTTTGGAAATCCCGCTGAAACTTTGGACATTCTCGCAAAGGGTTCCCAATCCCCGACAAGACTGGTACCCTTTCACGTCCAAATCTCTCAAACTCCGGGAGAGATTCTCAAAACCAAGGTTGACATGTTTCGAGTTCCTCTCAACATTTTGGAAATCCCGCTGAAACTTTGGACATTCTCGCGAAGGGTTCCCAATCCCCGACAAGACTGGTACCCTTTCACGTCCAAATCTCTCAAACTCCGGGAGAGATTCTCAAAACCAAGGTTGACATGATTCGAGTTCCTCTCAACATTTTGGAAATCCCGCTGAAACTTTGGACATTCTCGCGAAGGGTTCCCAATCCCCGACAAGACTGGTACCCTTTCACGTCCAAATCTCTCAACCTCCGGGAGAGATTCTCAAAACCGAGGTTGACATGTTTCGAGTTCCTCTCAACATTTTGGAAATCCCGCTGAAACTTTGGACATTCTCGCGAAGGGTTCCCAATCCCCGACAAGATTGGTACCCTTTCACGTCCAAATCTCTCAAACTCCGGGAGAGATTCTCAAAACCAAGGTTGACATGATTCGAGTTCCTCTCAACATTTTGGAAATCCTGCTGAAACTTTGGACATTGTGGCGAAGGGTTCCCAATCCCCGACAAGACTGGTACCCTTTCGCGTCCAAATCTCTCAAACTCCGGGAGAGATTCTCAAAACCGAGGTTGACATGTTTCGAGTTCCTCTCAACATTTTGGAAATCCCGCTGAAACGTTGGACATTCTCGCGAAGGGTTCCCAATCCCCGACAAGACTGGTACCCTTTCACGTCCAAATCTCTCAAACTCCGGGAGAGATTCTCAAAACCGAGGTTGACATGTTTCGAGTTCCTCTCCACATTTTGGAAATCCCGCTGAAACTTTGGACATTCTCGCGAAGGGTTCCCAATCCCCGACAAGACTGGTACCCTTTCACGTCCAAATCTCTCAAACTCCGGGAGAGATTCTCAAAACCAAGGTTGACATGTTTCGAGTTCCTCTCAACATTTTGGAAATCCCGCTGAAACTTTGGACATTCTCGCGAAGGGTTCCCAATCCCCGACAAGACTGGTACCCTTTCACGTCCAAATCTCTCAAACTCCGGGAGAGATTCTCAAAACCGAGGTTGACATGTTTCGAGTTCCTCTCAACATTTTGGAAATCCCGCTGAAACTTTGGACATTCTCGCGAAGGGTTCCCAATCCCCGACAAGACTGGTACCCTTTCACGTCCAAATCTCTCAAACTCCGGGAGAGATTCTCAAAACCGAGGTTGACATGTTTCGAGTTCCTCTCAACATTTTGGAAATCCCGCTGAAACTTTGGACATTCTCGCGAAGGGTTCCCAATCCCCGACAAGATTGGTACCCTTTCACGTCCAAATCTCTCAAACTCCGGGAGAGATTCTCAAAACCAAGGTTGACATGATTCGAGTTCCTCTCAACATTTTGGAAATCCTGCTGAAACTTTGGACATTGTGGCGAAGGGTTCCCAATCCCCGACAAGACTGGTACCCTTTCGCGTCCAAATCTCTCAAACTCCGGGAGAGATTCTCAAAACCGAGGTTGACATGTTTCGAGTTCCTCTCAACAATTTGGAAATCCCGCTGAAACGTTGGACATTCTCGCGAAGGGTTCCCAATCCCCGACAAGACTGGTACCCTTTCACGTCCAAATCTCTCAAACTCCGGGAGAGATTCTCAAAACCGAGGTTGACATGTTTGGAGTTCCTCTCCACATTTTGGAAATCCCGCTGAAACTTTGGACATTCTCGCGAAGGGTTCCCAATCCCCGACAAGACTGGTACCCTTTCACGTCCAAATCTCTCAAACTCCGGGAGAGATTCTCAAAACCGAGGTTGACATGTTTCGAGTTCCTCTCAACATTTTGGAAATCCCGCTGAAACTTTGGACATTCTCGCGAAGGGTTCCCAATCCCCGACAAGACTGGTACCCTTTCACGTCCAAATCTCTCAAACTCCGGGAGAGATTCTCAAAACCGAGGTTGACATGTTTCGAGTTCCTCTCAACATTTTGGAAATCCCGCTGAAACTTTGGACATTGTCGCGAAGGGTTCCCAATCCCCGACAAGACTGGTACCCTTTCACGTCCAAATCTCTCAAACTCCGGGAGAGATTCTCAAAACCGAGGTTGACATGTTTCGAGTTCCTCTCCACATTTTGGAAATCCCGCTGAAACTTTGGACATTCTCGCGAAGGGTTCCCAATCCCCGACAAGACTGGTACCCTTTCGCGTCCAAATCTCTCAAACTCCGGGAGAGATTCTCAAAACCGAGGTTGACATGTTTCGAGTTCCTCTCAACATTTTGGAAATCCCGCTGAAACTTTGGACATTCTCGCGAAGGGTTCCCAATCCCCGACAAGACTGGTACCCTTTCACGTCCAAATCTCTCAAACTCCGGGAGAGATTCTCAAAACCGAGGTTGACATGTTTCGAGTTCCTCTCAACATTTTGGAAATCCCGCTGAAACTTTGGACATTCTCGCGAAGGGTTCCCAATCCCCGACAAGACTGGTACCCTTTCACGTCCAAATCTCTCAAACTCCGGGAGAGATTCTCAAAACCGAGGTTGACATGTTTCGAGTTCCTCTCCACATTTTGGAAATCCCGCTGAAACTTTGGACATTCTCGCGAAGGGTTCCCAATCCCCGACAAGACTGGTACCCTTTCACGTCCAAATCTCTCAAACTCCGGGAGAGATTCTCAAAACCGAGGTTGACATGTTTCGAGTTCCTCTCAACATTTTGGAAATCCCGCTGAAACTTTGGACATTGTGGCGAAGGGTTCCCAATCCCCGACAAGACTGGTACCCTTTCACGTCCAAATCTCTCAAACTCCGGGAGAGATTCTCAAAACCGAGGTTGACATGTTTCGAGTTCCTCTCAACATTTTGGAAATCCCGCTGAAACTTTGGACATTCTCGCGAAGGGTTCCCAATCCCCGACAAGACTGGTACCCTTTCACGTCCAAATCTCTCAACCTCCGGGAGAGATTCTCAAAACCGAGGTTGACATGTTTCGAGTTCCTCTCAACATTTTGGAAATCCCGCTGAAACTTCGGACATTCTCGCGAAGGGTTCCCAATCCCCGACAAGACTGGTACCCTTTCACGTCCAAATCTCTCAAACTCCGGGAGAGATTCTCAAAACCGAGGTTGACATGTTTCGAGTTCCTCTCCACATTTTGGAAATCCCGCTGAATCTTTGGACATTCTCGCGAAGGGTTCCCAATCCCCGACAAGACTGGTACCCTTTCACGTCCAAATCTCTCAACCTCCGGGAGAGATTCTCAAAACCGAGGTTGACATGTTTCGAGTTCCTCTCAACATTTTGGAAATCCCGCTGAAACTTTGGACATTCTCGCGAAGGGTTCCCAATCCCCGACAAGACTGGTACCCTTTCACGTCCAAATCTCTCAAACTCCGGGAGAGATTCTCAAAACCAAGGTTGACATGATTCGAGTTCCTCTCAACATTTTGGAAATCCCGCTGAAACTTTGGACATTCTCGCGAAGGGTTCCCAATCCCCGACAAGACTGGTACCCTTTCACGTCCAAATCTCTCAACCTCCGGGAGAGATTCTCAAAACCGAGGTTGACATGTTTCGAGTTCCTCTCAACATTTTGGAAATCCCGCTGAAACTTTGGACATTCTCGCGAAGGGTTCCCAATCCCCGACAAGATTGGTACCCTTTCACGTCCAAATCTCTCAAACTCCGGGAGAGATTCTCAAAACCAAGGTTGACATGATTCGAGTTCCTCTCAACATTTTGGAAATCCTGCTGAAACTTTGGACATTTTGGCGAAGGGTTCCCAATCCCCGACAAGACTGGTACCCTTTCGCGTCCAAATCTCTCAAACTCCGGGAGAGATTCTCAAAACCGAGGTTGACATGTTTCGAGTTCCTCTCAACATTTTGGAAATCCCGCTGAAACGTTGGACATTCTCGCGAAGGGTTCCCAATCCCCGACAAGACTGGTACCCTTTCACGTCCAAATCTCTCAAACTCCGGGAGAGATTCTCAAAACCGAGGTTGACATGTTTCGAGTTCCTCTCCACATTTTGGAAATCCCGCTGAAACTTTGGACATTCTCGCGAAGGGTTCCCAATCCCCGACAAGACTGGTACCCTTTCACGTCCAAATCTCTCAAACTCCGGGAGAGATTCTCAAAACCGAGGTTGACATGTTTCGAGTTCCTCTCAACATTTTGGAAATCCCGCTGAAACTTTGGACATTCTCGCGAAGGGTTCCCAATCCCCGACAAGACTGGTACCCTTTCACGTCCAAATCTCTCAAACTCCGGGAGAGATTCTCAAAACCAAGGTTGACATGATTCGAGTTCCTCTCAACATTTTGGAAATCCCGCTGAAACTTTGGACATTCTCGCGAAGGGTTCCCAATCCCCGACAAGACTGGTACCCTTTCACGTCCAAATCTCTCAAACTCCGGGAGAGATTCTCAAAACCGAGGTTGACATGTTTCGAGTTCCTCTCAACATTTTGGAAATCCCGCTGAAACTTTGGACATTCTCGCGAAGGGTTCCCAATCCCCGACAAGATTGGTACCCTTTCACGTCCAAATCTCTCAAACTCCGGGAGAGATTCTCAAAACCAAGGTTGACATGATTCGAGTTCCTCTCAACATTTTGGAAATCCTGCTGAAACTTTGGACATTGTGGCGAAGGGTTCCCAATCCCCGACAAGACTGGTACCCTTTCGCGTCCAAATCTCTCAAACTCCGGGAGAGATTCTCAAAACCGAGGTTGACATGTTTCGAGTTCCTCTCAACATTTTGGAAATCCCGCTGAAACGTTGGACATTCTCGCGAAGGGTTCCCAATCCCCGACAAGACTGGTACCCTTTCACGTCCAAATCTCTCAAACTCCGGGAGAGATTCTCAAAACCGAGGTTGACATGTTTGGAGTTCCTCTCCACATTTTGGAAATCCCGCTGAAACTTTGGACATTCTCGCGAAGGGTTCCCAATCCCCGACAAGACTGGTACCCTTTCACGTCCAAATCTCTCAAACTCCGGGAGAGATTCTCAAAACCGAGGTTGACATGTTTCGAGTTCCTCTCAACATTTTGGAAATCCCGCTGAAACTTTGGACATTCTCGCGAAGGGTTCCCAATCCCCGACAAGACTGGTACCCTTTCACGTCCAAATCTCTCAAACTCCGGGAGAGATTCTCAAAACCGAGGTTGACATGTTTCGAGTTCCTCTCAACATTTTGGAAATCCCGCTGAAACTTTGGACATTGTCGCGAAGGGTTCCCAATCCCCGACAAGACTGGTACCCTTTCACGTCCAAATCTCTCAAACTCCGGGAGAGATTCTCAAAACCGAGGTTGACATGTTTCGAGTTCCTCTCCACATTTTGGAAATCCCGCTGAAACTTTGGACATTCTCGCGAAGGGTTCCCAATCCCCGACAAGACTGGTACCCTTTCACGTCCAAATCTCTCAAACTCCGGGAGAGATTCTCAAAACCGAGGTTGACATGTTTCGAGTTCCTCTCCACATTTTGGAAATCCCGCTGAAACTTTGGACATTCTCGCGAAGGGTTCCCAATCCCCGACAAGACTGGTACCCTTTCACGTCCAAATCTCTCAAACTCCGGGAGAGATTCTCAAAACCGAGGTTGACATGTTTCGAGTTCCTCTCAACATTTTGGAAATCCCGCTGAAACTTTGGACATTCTCGCGAAGGGTTCCCAATCCCCGACAAGACTGGTACCCTTTCACGTCCAAATCTCTCAAACTCCGGGAGAGATTCTCAAAACCGAGGTTGACATGTTTCGAGTTCCTCTCCACATTTTGGAAATCCCGCTGAAACTTTGGACATTCTCGCGAAGGGTTCCCAATCCCCGACAAGACTGGTACCCTTTCACGTCCAAATCTCTCAAACTCCGGGAGAGATTCTCAAAACCGAGGTTGACATGTTTCGAGTTCCTCTCCACATTTTGGAAATCCCGCTGAAACTTTGGACATTCTCGCGAAGGGTTCCCAATCCCCGACAAGACTGGTACCCTTTCACGTCCAAATCTCTCAAACTCCGGGAGAGATTCTCAAAACCGAGGTTGACATGTTTCGAGTTCCTCTCCACATTTTGGAAATCCCGCTGAAACTTTGGACATTCTCGCGAAGGGTTCCCAATCCCCGACAAGACTGGTACCCTTTCACGTCCAAATCTCTCAACCTCCGGGAGAGATTCTCAAAACCGAGGTTGACATGTTTCGAGTTCCTCTCAACATTTTGGAAATCCCGCTGAAACTTCGGACATTCTCGCGAAGGGTTCCCAATCCCCGACAAGACTGGTACCCTTTCACGTCCAAATCTCTCAAACTCCGGGAGAGATTCTCAAAACCGAGGTTGACATGTTTCGAGTTCCTCTCCACATTTTGGAAATCCCGCTGAATCTTTGGACATTCTCGCGAAGGGTTCCCAATCCCCGACAAGACTGGTACCCTTTCACGTCCAAATCTCTCAACCTCCGGGAGAGATTCTCAAAACCGAGGTTGACATGTTTCGAGTTCCTCTCAACATTTTGGAAATCCCGCTGAAACTTTGGACATTCTCGCGAAGGGTTCCCAATCCCCGACAAGACTGGTACCCTTTCACGTCCAAATCTCTCAAACTCCGGGAGAGATTCTCAAAACCAAGGTTGACATGATTCGAGTTCCTCTCAACATTTTGGAAATCCCGCTGAAACTTTGGACATTCTCGCGAAGGGTTCCCAATGCCCGACAAGACTGGTACCCTTTCACGTCCAAATCTCTCAAACTCCGGGAGAGATTCTCAAAACCGAGGTTGACATGTTTCGAGTTCCTCTCAACATTTTCGAA
The DNA here is from genome assembly GCF_964273445.1 of Streptopelia decaocto. Classification (NCBI taxonomy): domain Eukaryota; kingdom Metazoa; phylum Chordata; class Aves; order Columbiformes; family Columbidae; genus Streptopelia; species Streptopelia decaocto. The sequence goes on along the minus strand of NW_028116394.1, from coordinate 45,590 downwards.
ATCCCGCTGAAACTTTGGACATTCTCGCGAAGGGTTCCCAATCCCCGACAAGACTGGTACCCTTTCACGTCCAAATCTCTCAAACTCCGGGAGAGATTCTCAAAACCGAGGTTGCCATGTTTCGAGTTCCTCTCCACATTTTGGAAATCCCGCTGAAACTTTGGACATTCTCGCGAAGGGTTCCCAATCCCCGACAAGACTGGTACCCTTTCACGTCCAAATCTCTCAAACTCCGGGAGAGATTCTCAAAACCGAGGTTGACATGTTTCGAGTTCCTCTCAACATTTTGGAAATCCTGCTGAAACTTTGGACATTCTTGCGAAGGGTTCCCAATCCCCGACAAGACTGGTACCCTTTCACGTCCAAATCTCTCGAACTCAAGGAGAGATTCTCAAAACCAAGGTTGACATGTTTCGAGTTCCTCTCAACATTTTGGAAATCCCGCTGAAACTTTGGACATTCTCGCGAAGGGTTCCCAATCCCCGAGAAGACTGGTACCCTTTCACGTCCAAATCTCTCAAACTCCAAGAGAGATTCTCAAAACCGAGGTTGACATGTTTCGAGTTCCTCTCAACATTTTCGAAATCCCGCTGAAACTTTGGACATTCTCGCGAAGGGTTCCCAATCCCCGACAAGACTGGTACCCTTTCACGTCCAAATCTCTCAAACTCCGGGAGAGATTCTCAAAACCGAGGTTGCCATGTTTCGAGTTCCTCTCCACATTTTGGAAATCCCGCTGAAACTTTGGACATTCTCGCGAAGGGTTCCCAATCCCCGACAAGACTGGTACCCTTTCACGTCCAAATCTCTCAAACTCCGGGAGAGATTCTCAAAACCGAGGTTGACATGTTTCGAGTTCCTCTCAACATTTTGGAAATCCTGCTGAAACTTTGGACATTCTTGCGAAGGGTTCCCAATCCCCGACAAGACTGGTACCCTTTCACGTCCAAATCTCTCGAACTCAAGGAGAGATTCTCAAAACCAAGGTTGACATGTTTCGAGTTCCTCTCAACATTTTGGAAATCCCGCTGAAACTTTGGACATTCTCGCGAAGGGTTCCCAATCCCCGAGAAGACTGGTACCCTTTCACGTCCAAATCTCTCAAACTCCGGGAGAGATTCTCAAAACCAAGGTTGACATGTTTCGAGTTCCTCTCAACATTTTGGAAATCCCGCTGAAACTTTGGACATTCTCGCGAAGGGTTCCCAATCCCCGACAAGACTGGTACCCTTTCACGTCCAAATCTCTCAAACTCCGGGAGAGATTCTCAAAACCGAGGTTGACATGTTTCGAGTTCCTCTCAACATTTTGGAAATCCCGCTGAAACTTTGGACATTCTCGCGAAGGGTTCCCAATCCCCGACAAGACTGGTACCCTTTCACGTCCAAATCACTCAAACTCCGGGAGAGATTCTCAAAACCGAGGTTGACATGTTTCGAGTTCCTCTCCACATTTTGGAAATCCCGCTGAAACTTTGGACATTCTCGCGAAGGGTTCCCAATCCCCGACAAGACTGGTACCCTTTCACGTCCAAATCTCTCAACCTCCGGGAGAGATTCTCAAAACCGAGGTTGACATGTTTCGAGTTCCTCTCAACATTTTGGAAATCCCGCTGAAACTTTGGACATTCTCGCGAAGGGTTCCCAATCCCCGACAAGACTGGTACACTTTCACGTCCAAATCTCTCAAACTCCGGGAGAGATTCTCAAAACCAAGGTTGACATGTTTCGAGTTCCTCTCAACATTTTGGAAATCCCGCTGAAACGTTGGACATTCTCGCGAAGGGTTCCCAATCCCCGACAAGACTGGTACCCTTTCACGTCCAAATCTCTCAAACTCCGGGAGAGATTCTCAAAACCGAGGTTGACATGTTTCGAGTTCCTCTCCACATTTTGGAAATCCCGCTGAAACTTTGGACATTCTCGCGAAGGGTTCCCAATCCCCGACAAGATTGGTACCCTTTCACGTCCAAATCTCTCAAACTCCGGGAGAGATTCTCAAAACCAAGGTTGACATGATTCGAGTTCCTCTCAACATTTTGGAAATCCTGCTGAAACTTTGGACATTGTGGCGAAGGGTTCCCAATCCCCGACAAGACTGGTACCCTTTCGCGTCCAAATCTCTCAAACTCCGGGAGAGATTCTCATAACCGAGGTTGACATGTTTCGAGTTCCTCTCAACATTTTGGAAATCCCGCTGAAACGTTGGACATTCTCGCGAAGGGTTCCCAATCCCCGACAAGACTGGTACCCTTTCACGTCCAAATCTCTCAAACTCCGGGAGAGATTCTCAAAACCGAGGTTGACATGTTTCGAGTTCCTCTCCACATTTTGGAAATCCCGCTGAAACTTTGGACATTCTCGCGAAGGGTTCCCAATCCCCGACAAGACTGGTACCCTTTTACGTCCAAATCTCTCAAACTCCGGGAGAGATTCTCAAAACCGAGGTTGACATGTTTCGAGTTCCTCTCCACATTTTGGAAATCCCGCTGAAACTTTGGACATTCTCGCGAAGGGTTCCCAATCCCCGACAAGACTGGTACCCTTTCACGTCCAAATCTCTCAAACTCCGGGAGAGATTCTCAAAACCGAGGTTGACATGTTTCGAGTTCCTCTCAACATTTTGGAAATCCCGCTGAAACTTTGGACATTCTCGCGAAGGGTTCCCAATCCCCGACAAGACTGGTACCCTTTCACGTCCAAATCTCTCAAACTCCGGGAGAGATTCTCAAAACCGAGGTTGACATGTTTCGAGTTCCTCTCCACATTTTGGAAATCCCGCTGAATCTTTGGACATTCTCGCGAAGGGTTCCCAATCCCCGACAAGACTGGTACCCTTTCACGTCCAAATCTCTCAACCTCCGGGAGAGATTCTCAAAACCGAGGTTGACATGTTTCGAGTTCCTCTCAACATTTTCGAAATCCCGCTGAAACTTTGGACATTCTCGCGAAGGGTTCCCAATCCCCGACAAGACTGGTACCCTTTCACGTCCAAATCTCTCAAACTCCGGGAGAGATTCTCAAAACCAAGGTTGACATGATTCGAGTTCCTCTCAACATTTTGGAAATCCCGCTGAAACTTTGGACATTCTCGCGAAGGGTTCCCAATCCCCGACAAGACTGGTACCCTTTCACGTCCAAATCTCTCAAACTCCGGGAGAGATTCTCAAAACCGAGGTTGACATGTTTCGAGTTCCTCTCAACATTTTCGAAATCCCGCTGAAACTTTGGACATTCTCGCGAAGGGTTCCCAATCCCCGACAAGACTGGTACCCTTTCACGTCCAAATCTCTCAAACTCCGGGAGAGATTCTCAAAACCGAGGTTGACATGTTTCGAGTTCCTCTCCACATTTTGGAAATCCCGCTGAAACTTTGGACATTCTCGCGAAGGGTTCCCAATCCCCGACAAGACTGGTACCCTTTCACGTCCAAATCTCTCAAACTCCGGGAGAGATTCTCAAAACCGAGGTTGACATGTTTCGAGTTCCTCTCAACATTTTGGAAATCCTGCTGAAACTTTGGACATTCTTGCGAAGGGTTCCCAATCCCCGACAAGACTGGTACCCTTTCACGTCCAAATCTCTCAAACTCCGGGAGAGATTCTCAAAACCGAGGTTGACATGTTTCGAGTTCCTCTCAACATTTTGGAAATCCCGCTGAAACTTTGGACATTCTCGCGAAGGGTTCCCAATCCCCGACAAGACTGGTACCCTTTCACGTCCAAATCTCTCAAACTCCGGGAGAGATTCTCAAAACCGAGGTTGACATGTTTCGAGTTCCTCTCCACATTTTGGAAATCCCGCTGAAACTTTGGACATTCTCGCGAAGGGTTCCCAATCCCCGACAAGACTGGTACCCTTTCACGTCCAAATCTCTCAAACTCCGGGAGAGATTCTCAAAACCGAGGTTGACATGTTTCGAGTTCCTCTCCACATTTTGGAAATCCCGCTGAAACTTTGGACATTCTCGCGAAGGGTTCCCAATCCCCGACAAGACTGGTACCCTTTCACGTCCAAATCTCTCAAACTCCGGGAGAGATTCTCAAAACCGAGGTTGACATGTTTCGAGTTCCTCTCAACATTTTGGAAATCCCGCTGAAACTTTGGACATTCTCGCGAAGGGTTCCCAATCCCCGACAAGACTGGTACCCTTTCACGTCCAAATCTCTCAAACTCCGGGAGAGATTCTCAAAACCGAGGTTGACATGTTTCGAGTTCCTCTCAACATTTTGGAAATCCCGCTGAAACGTTGGACATTCTCGCGAAGGGTTCCCAATCCCCGACAAGACTGGTACCCTTTCACGTCCAAATCTCCCAATCCCCGACAAGACTGGTACCCTTTCACGTCCAAATCTCTCAAACTCCGGGAGAGATTCTCAAAACCGAGGTTGACATGTTTCGAGTTCCTCTCCACATTTTGGAAATCCCGCTGAAACTTTGGACATTCTCGCGAAGGGTTCCCAATCACCGACAAGACTGGTACCCTTTCACGTCCAAATCTCTCAAACTCCGGGAGAGATTCTCAAAACCGAGGTTGACATGTTTCGAGTTCCTCTCCACATTTTGGAAATCCCGCTGAAACTTTGGACATTCTCGCGAAGGGTTCCCAATCCCCAACAAGACTGGTACCCTTTCACGTCCAAATCTCTCAAACTCCGGGAGAGATTCTCAAAACCGAGGTTGACATGTTTCGAGTTCCTCTCCACATTTTGGAAATCCCGCTGAAACTTTGGACATTCTCGCGAAGGGTTCCCAATCCCCGACAAGACTGGTACCCTTTCACGTCCAAATCTCTCAAACTCCGGGAGAGATTCTCAAAACCAAGGTTGACATGTTTCGAGTTCCTCTCAACATTTTGGAAATCCCGCTGAAACTTTGGACATTCTCGCGAAGGGTTCCCAATCCCCGACAAGACTGGTACCCTTTCACGTCCAAATCTCTCAAACTCCGGGAGAGATTCTCCTCTCTCCGGGAGAGATTCTCCTCTCTCACTTTGGACATTCTCGCGAAGGGTTCCCAATCCCCGACAAGACCCTTTCACGTCCAAATCTCTCAACCTCCGGGAGAGATTCTCAAAACCGAGGTTGACATGTTTCGAGTTCCTCTCAACATTTTGGATTTCCCGCTGAAACTTTGGACATTCTCGCGAAGGGTTCCCAATCCCCGACAAGACTGGTACCCTTTCACGTCCAAATCTCTCAAACTCCGGGAGAGATTCTCAAAACCGAGGTTGACATGTTTCGAGTTCCTCTCCACATTTTGGAAATCCCGCTGAAACTTTGGACATTCTCGCGAAGGGTTCCCAATCCCCGACAAGACTGGTACCCTTTCACGTCCAAATCTCTCAAACTCCGGGAGAGATTCTCAAAACCAAGGTTGACATGTTTCGAGTTCCTCTCAACATTTTGGAAATCCCGCTGAAACTTTGGACATTCTCGCGAAGGGTTCCCAATCCCCGACAAGACTGGTACCCTTTCACGTCCAAATCTCTCAAACTCCGGGAGAGATTCTCAAAACCAAGGTTGACATGTTTCGAGTTCCTCTCAACATTTTGGAAATCCCGCTGAAACTTTGGACATTCTCGCGAAGGGTTCCCAATCCCCGACAAGACTGGTACCCTTTCACGTCCAAATCTCTCAAACTCCGGGAGAGATTCTCAAAACCAAGGTTGACATGTTTCGAGTTCCTCTCAACATTTTGGAAATCCCGCTGAAACTTTGGACATTCTCGCGAAGGGTTCCAATCCCCGACAAGACTGGTACCCTTTCACGTCCAAATCTCTCAAACTCCGGGAGAGATTCTGAAAACCGAGGTTGACATGTTTCGAGTTCCTCTCAACATTTTGGAAATCCCGCTGAAACTTTGGACATTCTCGCGAAGGGTTCCCAATCCCCGACAAGACTGGTACCCTTTCACGTCCAAATCTCTCAAACTCCGGGAGAGATTCTCAAAACCAAGGTTGACATGTTTCGAGTTCCTCTCAACATTTTGGAAATCCCGCTGAAACTTTGGACATTCTCGCGAAGGGTTCCAATCCCCGACAAGACTGGTACCCTTTCACGTCCAAATCTCTCAAACTCCGGGAGAGATTCTCAAAACCGAGGTTGACATGTTTCGAGTTCCTCTCAACATTTTGGAAATCCCGCTGAAACTTTGGACATTCTCGCGAAGGGTTCCCAATCCCCGACAAGACTGGTACCCTTTCACGTCCAAATCTCTCAAACTCCGGGAGAGATTCTGAAAACCGAGGTTGACATGTTTCGAGTTCCTCTCAACATTTTGGAAATCCCGCTGAAACTTTGGACATTCTCGCGAAGGGTTCCCAATCCCCGACAAGACTGGTACCCTTTCACGTCCAAATCTCTCGAACTCCGGGAGAGATTCTCAAAACCAAGGTTGACATGTTTCGAGTTCCTCTCAACATTTTGGAAATCCCGCTGAAACTTTGGACATTCTCGCGAAGGGTTCCCAATCCCCGACAAGACTGGTACCCTTTCACGTCCAAATCTCTCAAACTCCGGGAGAGATTCTCAAAACCGAGGTTGACATGTTTCGAGTTCCTCTCAACATTTTGGAAATCCCGCTGAAACTTTGGACATTCTCGCGAAGGGTTCCCAATCCCCGACAAGACTGGTACCCTTTCACGTCCAAATCTCTCAACCTCCGGGAGAGATTCTCAAAACCAAGGTTGACATGTTTCGAGTTCCTCTCAACATTTTGGAAATCCTGCTGAAACTTTGGACATTCTGGCGAAGGGTTCCCAATCCCCGACAAGACTGGTACCCTTTCACGTCCAAATCTCTCGAACTCCGGGAGAGATTCTCAAAACCAAGGTTGACATGTTTCGAGTTCCTCTCAACATTTTGGAAATCCCGCTGAAACTTTGGACATTCTCGCGAAGGGTTCCCAATCCCCGACAAGACTGGTACCCTTTCACGTCCAAATCTCTCAAACTCCGGGAGAGATTCTCAAAACCGAGGTTGACATGTTTCGAGTTCCTCTCAACATTTTGGAAATCCCGCTGAAACTTTGGACATTCTCGCGAAGGGTTCCCAATCCCCGCAAGACTGGTACCCTTTCACGTCCAAATCTCTCAAACTCCGGGAGAGATTCTCAAAACCGAGGTTGACATGTTTCGAGTTCCTCTCCACATTTTGGAAATCCCGCTGAAACTTTGGACATTCTCGCGAAGGGTTCCCAATCCCCGACAAGACTGGTACCCTTTCACGTCCAAATCTCTCAAACTCCGGGAGAGATTCTCAAAACCAAGGTTGACATGTTTCGAGTTCCTCTCAACATTTTGGAAATCCCGCTGAAACTTTGGACATTCTCGCGAAGGGTTCCCAATCCCCGACAAGACTGGTACCCTTTCACGTCCAAATCTCTCAAACTCCGGGAGAGATTCTCAAAACCGAGGTTGACATGTTTCGAGTTCCTCTCAACATTTTGGAAATCCCGCTGAAACTTTGGACATTCTCGCGAAGGGTTCCCAATCCCCGACAAGACTGGTACCCTTTCACGTCCAAATCTCTCAAACTCCGGGAGAGATTCTCAAAACCAAGGTTGACATGTTTCGAGTTCCTCTCAACATTTTGGAAATCCCGCTGAAACTTTGGACATTCTCGCGAAGGGTTCCAATCCCCGACAAGACTGGTACCCTTTCACGTCCAAATCTCTCAAACTCCGGGAGAGATTCTCAAAACCGAGGTCGACATGATTCGAGTTCCTCTCAACATTTTGGAAATCCCGCTGAAACTTTGGACATTCTCGCGTAGGGTTCCCAATCCCCGACAAGACTGGTACCCTTTCACGTCCAAATCTCTCAAACTCCGGGAGAGATTCTCAAAACCGAGGTTGACATGTTTCGAGTTCCTCTCAACATTTTGGAAATCCCGCTGAAACTTTGGACATTCTCGCGAAGGGTTCCCAATCCCCGACAAGACTGGTACGCTTTCACGTCCAAATCTCTCAAACTCCGGGAGAGATTCTCAAAACCGAGGTTGACATGTTTCGAGTTCCTCTCAACATTTTGGAAATCCCGCTGAAACTTTGGACATTCTCGCGAAGGGTTCCCAATCCCCGACAAGACTGGTACCCTTTCACGTCCAAATCTCTCAAACTCCGGGAGAGATTCTCAAAACCAAGGTTGACATGTTTCGAGTTCCTCTCAACATTTTGGAAATCCCACTGAAACTTTGGACATTCTCGCGAAGGGTTCCCAATCCCCGACAAGACTGGTACCCTTTCACGTCCAAATCTCTCAAACTCCGGGAGAGATTCTCAAAACCAAGGTTGACATGTTTCGAGTTCCTCTCAACATTTTGGAAATCCCGCTGAAACTTTGGACATTCTCGCGAAGGGTTCCCAATCCCCGACAAGACTGGTACCCTTTCACGTCCAAATCTCTCGAACTCCGGGAGAGATTCTCAAAACCAAGGTTGACATGTTTCGAGTTCCTCTCAACATTTTGGAAATCCCGCTGAAACTTTGGACATTCTTGCGAAGGGTTCCCAATCCCCGACAAGACTGGTACCCTTTCACGTCCAAATCTCTCAAACTCCGGGAGAGATTCTCAAAACCGAGGTTGACATGTTTCGAGTTCCTCTCAACATTTTGGAAATCCCGCTGAAACTTTGGACATTCTCGCGAAGGGTTCCCAATCCCCGACAAGACTGGTACCCTTTCACGTCCAAATCTCTCAAACTCCGGGAGAGATTCTCAAAACCGAGGTTGACATGTTTCGAGTTCCTCTCAACATTTTGGAAATCCCGCTGAAACTTTGGACATTCTCGCGAAGGGTTCCCAATCCCCGACAAGACTGGTACCCTTTCACGTCCAAATCTCTCAAACTCCGGGAGAGATTCTCAAAACCGAGGTTGACATGTTTCGAGTTCCTCTCCACATTTTGGAAATCCCGCTGAAACTTTGGACATTCTCGCGAAGGGTTCCCAATCCCCGACAAGACTGGTACCCTTTCACGTCCAAATCTCTCAACCTCCGGGAGAGATTCTCAAAACCGAGGTTGACATGTTTCGAGTTCCTCTCAACATTTTGGAAATCCCGCTGAAACTTTGGACATTCTCGCGAAGGGTTCCCAATCCCCGACAAGACTGGTACCCTTTCACGTCCAAATCTCTCAAACTCCGGGAGAGATTCTCAAAACCGAGGTTGACATGATTCGAGTTCCTCTCAACATTTTGGAAATCCCGCTGAAACTTTGGACATTCTCGCGAAGGGTTCCCAATCCCCGACAAGACTGGTACCCTTTCACGTCCAAATCTCTCAAACTCCGGGAGAGATTCTCAAAACCGAGGTTGACATGTTTCGAGTTCCTCTCAACATTTTCGAAATCCCGCTGAAACTTTGGACATTCTCGCGAAGGGTTCCCAATCCCCGACAAGACTGGTACCCTTTCACGTCCAAATCTCTCAAACTCCGGGAGAGATTCTCAAAACCGAGGTTGACATGTTTCGAGTTCCTCTCCACATTTTGGAAATCCCGCTGAAACTTTGGACATTCTCGCGAAGGGTTCCCAATCCCCGACAAGACTGGTACCCTTTCACGTCCAAATCTCTCAAACTCCGGGAGAGATTCTCAAAACCGAGGTTGACATGTTTCGAGTTCCTCTCAACATTTTGGAAATCCTGCTGAAACTTTGGACATTCTTGCGAAGGGTTCCCAATCCCCGACAAGACTGGTACCCTTTCACGTCCAAATCTCTCAAACTCCGGGAGAGATTCTCAAAACCGAGGTTGACATGTTTCGAGTTCCTCTCAACATTTTGGAAATCCCGCTGAAACTTTGGACATTCTCGCGAAGGGTTCCCAATCCCCGACAAGACTGGTACCCTTTCACGTCCAAATCTCTCAAACTCCGGGAGAGATTCTCAAAACCGAGGTTGACATGTTTCGAGTTCCTCTCAACATTTTGGAAATCCCGCTGAAACTTTGGACATTCTCGCGAAGGGTTCCCAATCCCCGACAAGACTGGTACCCTTTCACGTCCAAATCTCTCAAACTCCGGGAGAGATTCTCAAAACCGAGGTTGACATGTTTCGAGTTCCTCTCCACATTTTGGAAATCCCGCTGAAACTTTGGACATTCTCGCGAAGGGTTCCCAATCCCCGACAAGACTGGTACCCTTTCACGTCCAAATCTCTCAAACTCCGGGAGAGATTCTCAAAACCAAGGTTGACATGTTTCGAGTTCCTCTCAACATTTTGGAAATCCCGCTGAAACTTTGGACATTCTCGCGAAGGGTTCCCAATCCCCGACAAGACTGGTACCCTTTCACGTCCAAATCTCTCAACCTCCGGGAGAGATTCTCAAAACCGAGGTTGACATGTTTCGAGTTCCTCTCCACATGTTGGAAATCCCGCTGAATCTTTGGACATTCTCGCGAAGGGTTCCCAATCCCCGACAAGACTGGTACCCTTTCACGTCCAAATCTCTCAACCTCCGGGAGAGATTCTCAAAACCGAGGTTGACATGTTTCGAGTTCCTCTCCACATTTTGGAAATCCCGCTGAAACTTTGGACATTGTGGCGAAGGGTTCCCAATCCCCGACAAGACTGGTACCCTTTCACGTCCAAATCTCTCAAACTCCGGGAGAGATTCTCAAAACCGAGGTTGACATGTTTCGAGTTCCTCTCCACATTTTGGAAATCCCGCTGAAACTTTGGACATTCTCGCGAAGGGTTCCCAATCCCCGACAAGACTGGTACCCTTTGACGTCCAAATCTCTCAAACTCCGGGAGAGATTCTCAAAACCGAGGTTGACATGTTTCGAGTTCCTCTCCACATTTTGGAAATCCCGCTGAAACTTTGGACATTCTCGCGAAGGGTTCCCAATCCCCGACAAGACTGGTACCCTTTCACGTCCAAATCTCTCAACCTCCGGGAGAGATTCTCAAAACCGAGGTTGACATGTTTCGAGTTCCTCTCCACATTTTGGAAATCCCGCTGAAACTTTGGACATTCTCGCGAAGGGTTCCCAATCCCTGACAAGACTGGTACCCTTTCACGTCCAAATCTCTCAAACTCCGGGAGAGATTCTCAAAACCAAGGTTGACATGTTTCGAGTTCCTCTCCACATTTTGGAAATCCCGCTGAATCTTTGGACATTCTCGCGAAGGGTTCCCAATCCCCGACAAGACTGGTACCCTTTCACGTCCAAATCTCTCAAACTCCGGGAGAGATTCTCAAAACCGAGGTTGACATGTTTCGAGTTCCTCTCAACATTTTGGAAATCCCGCTGAAACTTTGGACATTCTCGCGAAGGGTTCCCAATCCCCGACAAGACTGGTACCCTTTCACGTCCAAATCTCTCAAACTCCGGGAGAGATTCTCAAAACCAAGGTTGACATGTTTCGAGTTCCTCTCAACATTTTGGAAATCCCGCTGAAACTTTGGACATTCTCGCGAAGGGTTCCCAATCCCCGACAAGACTGGTACCCTTTCACGTCCAAATCTCTCAAACTCCGGGAGAGATTCTCAAAACCGAGGTTGCCATGTTTCGAGTTCCTCTCCACATTTTGGAAATCCCGCTGAAACTTTGGACATTCTCGCGAAGGGTTCCCAATCCCCGACAAGACTGGTACCCTTTCACGTCCAAATCTCTCAAACTCCGGGAGAGATTCTCAAAACCGAGGTTGACATGTTTCGAGTTCCTCTCAACATTTTGGAAATCCTGCTGAAACTTTGGACATTCTTGCGAAGGGTTCCCAATCCCCGACAAGACTGGTACCCTTTCACGTCCAAATCTCTCGAACTCAAGGAGAGATTCTCAAAACCGAGGTTGACATGTTTCGAGTTCCTCTCAACATTTTGGAAATCCCGCTGAAACTTTGGACATTCTCGCGAAGGGTTCCCAATCCCCGACAAGACTGGTACCCTTTCACGTCCAAATCTCTCAAACTCCGGGAGAGATTCTCAAAACCGAGGTTGACATGTTTCGAGTTCCTCTCCACATTTTGGAAATCCCGCTGAAACTTTGGACATTCTCGCGAAGGGTTCCCAATCCCCGACAAGACTGGTACCCTTTCACGTCCAAATCTCTCAAACTCCGGGAGAGATTCTCAAAACCGAGGTTGACATGTTTCGAGTTCCTCTCCACATTTTGGAAATCCCGCTGAAACTTTGGACATTCTCGCGAAGGGTTCCCAATCCCCGACAAGACTGGTACCCTTTCACGTCCAAATCTCTCAAACTCCGGGAGAGATTCTCAAAACCGAGGTTGACATGTTTCGAGTTCCTCTCCACATTTTGGAAATCCCGCTGAATCTTTGGACATTCTCGCGAAGGGTTCCCAATCCCCGACAAGACTGGTACCCTTTCACGTCCAAATCTCTCAACCTCCGGGAGAGATTCTCAAAACCGAGGTTGACATGTTTCGAGTTCCTCTCAACATTTTGGAAATCCCGCTGAAACTTTGGACATTGTGGCGAAGGGTTCCCAATCCCCGACAAGACTGGTACCCTTTCACGTCCAAATCTCTCAAACTCCGGGAGAGATTCTCAAAACCGAGGTTGACATGTTTCGAGTTCCTCTCCACATTTTGGAAATCCCGCTGAAACTTTGGACATTCTCGCGAAGGGTTCCCAATCCCCGACAAGACTGGTACCCTTTCACGTCCAAATCTCTCAAACTCCGGGAGAGATTCTCAAAACCGAGGTTGACATGTTTCGAGTTCCTCTCAACATTTTGGAAATCCTGCTGAAACTTTGGACATTCTTGCGAAGGGTTCCCAATCCCCGACAAGACTGGTACCCTTTCACGTCCAAATCTCTCGAACTCAAGGAGAGATTCTCAAAACCGAGGTTGACATGTTTCGAGTTCCTCTCAACATTTTGGAAATCCCGCTGAAACTTTGGACATTCTCGCGAAGGGTTCCCAATCCCCGACAAGACTGGTACCCTTTCACGTCCAAATCTCTCAAACTCCGGGAGAGATTCTCAAAACCGAGGTTGACATGTTTCGAGTTCCTCTCCACATTTTGGAAATCCCGCTGAAACTTTGGACATTCTCGCGAAGGGTTCCCAATCCCCGACAAGACTGGTACCCTTTCACGTCCAAATCTCTCAAACTCCGGGAGAGATTCTCAAAACCGAGGTTGACATGTTTCGAGTTCCTCTCCACATTTTGGAAATCCCGCTGAAACTTTGGACATTCTCGCGAAGGGTTCCCAATCCCCGACAAGACTGGTACCCTTTCACGTCCAAATCTCTCAAACTCCGGGAGAGATTCTCAAAACCGAGGTTGACATGTTTCGAGTTCCTCTCCACATTTTGGAAATCCCGCTGAATCTTTGGACATTCTCGCGAAGGGTTCCCAATCCCCGACAAGACTGGTACCCTTTCACGTCCAAATCTCTCAACCTCCGGGAGAGATTCTCAAAACCGAGGTTGACATGTTTCGAGTTCCTCTCAACATTTTGGAAATCCCGCTGAAACTTTGGACATTGTGGCGAAGGGTTCCCAATCCCCGACAAGACTGGTACCCTTTCACGTCCAAATCTCTCAAACTCCGGGAGAGATTCTCAAAACCGAGGTTGACATGTTTCGAGTTCCTCTCCACATTTTGGAAATCCCGCTGAAACTTTGGACATTCTCGCGAAGGGTTCCCAATCCCCGACAAGACTGGTACCCTTTCACGTCCAAATCTCTCAAACTCCGGGAGAGATTCTCAAAACCGAGGTTGACATGTTTCGAGTTCCTCTCAACATTTTGGAAATCCCGCTGAAACTTTGGACATTCTCGCGAAGGGTTCCCAATCCCCGACAAGACTGGTACCCTTTCACGTCCAAATCTCTCAAACTCCGGGAGAGATTCTCAAAACCGAGGTTGACATGTTTCGAGTTCCTCTCCACATTTTGGAAATCCCGCTGAAACTTTGGACATTCTTGCGAAGGGTTCCCAATCCCCGACAAGACTGGTACCCTTTCACGTCCAAATCTCTCAACCTCCGGGAGAGATTCTCAAAACCGAGGTTGACATGTTTCGAGTTCCTCTCCACATTTTGGAAATCCCGCTGAAACTTTGGACATTCTCGCGAAGGGTTCCCAATCCCCGACAAGACTGGTACCCTTTCACGTCCAAATCTCTCAAACTCCGGGAGAGATTCTCAAAACCAAGGTTGACATGTTTCGAGTTCCTCTCCACATTTTGGAAATCCCGCTGAATCTTTGGACATTCTCGCGAAGGGTTCCCAATCCCCGACAAGACTGGTACCCTTTCACGTCCAAATCTCTCAACCTCCGGGAGAGATTCTCAAAACCGAGGTTGACATGTTTCGAGTTCCTCTCCACATTTTGGAAATCCCGCTGAAACTTTGGACATTCTCGCGAAGGGTTCCCAATCCCCGACAAGACTGGTACCCTTTCACGTCCAAATCTCTCAAACTCCGGGAGAGATTCTCAAAACCGAGGTTGACATGTTTCGAGTTCCTCTCAACATTTTCGAAATCCCGCTGAAACTTTGGACATTCTCGCGAAGGGTTCCCAATCCCCGACAAGACTGGTACCCTTTCACGTCCAAATCTCTCAAACTCCGGGAGAGATTCTCAAAACCGAGGTTGCCATGTTTCGAGTTCCTCTCCACATTTTGGAAATCCCGCTGAAACTTTGGACATTCTCGCGAAGGGTTCCCAATCCCCGACAAGACTGGTACCCTTTCACGTCCAAATCTCTCAAACTCCGGGAGAGATTCTCAAAACCGAGGTTGACATGTTTCGAGTTCCTCTCAACATTTTGGAAATCCCGCTGAAACTTTGGACATTCTCGCGAAGGGTTCCCAATCCCCGACAAGACTGGTACCCTTTCACGTCCAAATCTCTCAAACTCCGGGAGAGATTCTCAAAACCGAGGTTGACATGTTTCGAGTTCCTCTCCACATTTTGGAAATCCCGCTGAAACTTTGGACATTCTCGCGAAGGGTTCCCAATCCCCGACAAGACTGGTACCCTTTCACGTCCAAATCTCTCAAACTCCGGGAGAGATTCTCAAAACCAAGGTTGACATGATTCGAGTTCCTCTCAACATTTTGGAAATCCCGCTGAAACTTTGGACATTCTCGCGAAGGGTTCCCAATCCCCGAGAAGACTGGTACCCTTTCACGTCCAAATCTCTCAACCTCCGGGAGAGATTCTCAAAACCGAGGTTGACATGTTTCGAGTTCCTCTCAACATTTTGGAAATCCCGCTGAAACTTTGGACATTCTCGCAAAGGGTTCCCAATCCCCGACAAGACTGGTACCCTTTCACGTCCAAATCTCTCAAACTCCGGGAGAGATTCTCAAAACCGAGGTTGACATGTTTCGAGTTCCTCTCCACATTTTGGAAATCCCGCTGAAACTTTGGACATTCTCGCGAAGGGTTCCCAATCCCCGACAAGACTGGTACCCTTTCACGTCCAAATCTCTCAAACTCCGGGAGAGATTCTCAAAACCAAGGTTGACATGATTCGAGTTCCTCTCAACATTTTGGAAATCCCGCTGAAACTTTGGACATTCTCGCGAAGGGTTCCCAATCCCCGAGAAGACTGGTACCCTTTCACGTCCAAATCTCTCAACCTCCGGGAGAGATTCTCAAAACCGAGGTTGACATGTTTCGAGTTCCTCTCAACATTTTGGAAATCCCGCTGAAACTTTGGACATTCTCGCAAAGGGTTCCCAATCCCCGACAAGACTGGTACCCTTTCACGTCCAAATCTCTCAAACTCCGGGAGAGATTCTCAAAACCAAGGTTGACATGTTTCGAGTTCCTCTCAACATTTTGGAAATCCCGCTGAAACTTTGGACATTCTCGCGAAGGGTTCCCAATCCCCGACAAGACTGGTACCCTTTCACGTCCAAATCTCTCAAACTCCGGGAGAGATTCTCAAAACCAAGGTTGACATGATTCGAGTTCCTCTCAACATTTTGGAAATCCCGCTGAAACTTTGGACATTCTCGCGAAGGGTTCCCAATCCCCGACAAGACTGGTACCCTTTCATGTCCAAATCTCTCAACCTCCGGGAGAGATTCTCAAAACCGAGGTTGACATGTTTCGAGTTCCTCTCAACATTTTGGAAATCCCGCTGAAACTTTGGACATTCTCGCGAAGGGTTCCCAATCCCCGACAAGATTGGTACCCTTTCACGTCCAAATCTCTCAAACTCCGGGAGAGATTCTCAAAACCAAGGTTGACATGATTCGAGTTCCTCTCAACATTTTGGAAATCCCGCTGAAACTTTGGACATTGTGGCGAAGGGTTCCCAATCCCCGACAAGACTGGTACCCTTTCGCGTCCAAATCTCTCAAACTCCGGGAGAGATTCTCAAAACCGAGGTTGACATGTTTCGAGTTCCTCTCAACATTTTGGAAATCCCGCTGAAACGTTGGACATTCTCGCGAAGGGTTCCCAATCCCCGACAAGACTGGTACCCTTTCACGTCCAAATCTCTCAAACTCCGGGAGAGATTCTGAAAACCGAGGTTGACATGTTTCGAGTTCCTCTCCACATTTTGGAAATCCCGCTGAAACTTTGGACATTCTCGCGAAGGGTTCCCAATCCCCGACAAGACTGGTACCCTTTCACGTCCAAATCTCTCAAACTCCGGGAGAGATTCTCAAAACCGAGGTTGACATGTTTCGAGTTCCTCTCCACATTTTGGAAATCCCGCTGAAACTTTGGACATTCTCGCGAAGGGTTCCCAATCCCCGACAAGACTGGTACCCTTTCACGTCCAAATCTCTCAAACTCCGGGAGAGATTCTCAAAACCGAGGTTGACATGTTTCGAGTTCCTCTCCACATTTTGGAAATCCCGCTGAAACTTTGGACATTCTCGCGAAGGGTTCCCAATCCCCGACAAGACTGGTACCCTTTCACGTCCAAATCTCTCAAACTCCGGGAGAGATTCTCAAAACCGAGGTTGACATGTTTCGAGTTCCTCTCAACATTTTGGAAATCCCGCTGAAACGTTGGACATTCTCGCGAAGGGTTCCCAATCCCCGACAAGACTGGTACCCTTTCACGTCCAAATCTCTCAAACTCCGGGAGAGATTCTCAAAACCGAGGTTGACATGTTTCGAGTTCCTCTCCACATTTTGGAAATCCCGCTGAAACTTTGGACATTCTCGCGAAGGGTTCCCAATCCCCGACAAGACTGGTACCCTTTCACGTCCAAATCTCTCAAACTCCGGGAGAGATTCTCAAAACTGAGGTTGACATGTTTCGAGTTCCTCTCAACATTTTGGAAATCCCGCTGAAACTTTGGACATTCTCGCGAAGGGTTCCCAATCCCCGACAAGACTGGTACCCTTTCACGTCCAAATCTCTCAAACTCCGGGAGAGATTCTCAAAACCGAGGTTGACATGTTTCGAGTTCCTCTCAACATTTTGGAAATCCCGCTGAAACTTTGGACATTCTCGCGAAGGGTTCCCAATCCCCGACAAGACTGGTACCCTTTCACGTCCAAATCTCTCAAACTCCGGGAGAGATTCTCAAAACCGAGGTTGACATGTTTCGAGTTCCTCTCAACATTTTGGAAATCCCGCTGAAACTTTGGACATTGTGGCGAAGGGTTCCCAATCCCCGACAAGACTGGTACCCTTTCACGTCCAAATCTCTCAAACTCCGGGAGAGATTCTCAAAACCGAGGTTGACATGTTTCGAGTTCCTCTCAACATTTTGGAAATCCCGCTGAAACTTTGGACATTCTCGCGAAGGGTTCCCAATCCCCGACAAGACTGGTACCCTTTCACGTCCAAATCTCTCAACCTCCGGGAGAGATTCTCAAAACCGAGGTTGACATGTTTCAAGTTCCTCTCAACATTTTGGAAATCCCGCTGAAACTTTGGACATTCTCACGAAGGGTTCCCAATCCCCGACAAGACTGGTACCCTTTCACGTCCAAATCTCTCAAACTCCGGGAGAGATTCTCAAAACCGAGGTTGACATGTTTCGAGTTCCTCTCCACATTTTGGAAATCCCGCTGAAACTTTGGACATTGTGGCGAAGGGTTCCCAATCCCCGACAAGACTGGTACCCTTTCACGTCCAAATCTCTCAAACTCCGGGAGAGATTCTCAAAACCGAGGTTGACATGTTTCGAGTTCCTCTCAACATTTTGGAAATCCCGCTGAAACTTTGGACATTCTCGCGAAGGGTTCCCAATCCCCGACAAGACTGGTACCCTTTCACGTCCAAATCTCTCAACCTCCGGGAGAGATTCTCAAAACCGAGGTTGACATGTTTCGAGTTCCTCTCAACATTTTGGAAATCCCGCTGAAACTTTGGACATTCTCACGAAGGGTTCCCAATCCCCGACAAGATTGGTACCCTTTCACGTCCAAATCTCTCAAACTCCGGGAGAGATTCTCAAAACCGAGGTTGACATGTTTCGAGTTCCTCTCCACATTTTGGAAATCCCGCTGAAACTTTGGACATTCTCGCGAAGGGTTCCCAATCCCCGACAAGACTGGTACCCTTTCACGTCCAAATCTCTCAAACTCCGGGAGAGATTCTCAAAACCGAGGTTGACATGTTTCGAGTTCCTCTCAACATTTTGGAAATCCCGCTGAAACTTTGGAAATTCTCGCGAAGGGTTCCCAATCCCCGACAAGACTGGTACCCTTTCACGTCCAAATCTCTCAAACTCCGGGAGAGATTCTCAAAACCGAGGTTGACATGTTTCGAGTTCCTCTCCACATTTTGGAAATCCCGCTGAATCTTTGGACATTCTCGCGAAGGGTTCCCAATCCCCGACAAGACTGGTACCCTTTCACGTCCAAATCTCTCAACCTCCGGGAGAGATTCTCAAAACCGAGGTTGACATGTTTCGAGTTCCTCTCAACATTTTGGAAATCCCGCTGAAACTTTGGACATTCTCGCGAAGGGTTCCCAATCCCCGACAAGACTGGTACCCTTTCACGTCCAAATCTCTCAAACTCCGGGAGAGATTCTCAAAACCAAGGTTGACATGATTCGAGTTCCTCTCAACATTTTGGAAATCCCGCTGAAACTTTGGACATTCTCGCGAAGGGTTCCCAATCCCCGACAAGACTGGTACCCTTTCACGTCCAAATCTCTCAAACTCCGGGAGAGATTCTCAAAACCGAGGTTGACATGTTTCGAGTTCCTCTCAACATTTTGGAAATCCCGCTGAAACGTTGGACATTCTCGCGAAGGGTTCCCAATCCCCGACAAGACTGGTACCCTTTCACGTCCAAATCTCTCAAACTCCGGGAGAGATTCTCAAAACCGAGGTTGCCATGTTTCGAGTTCCTCTCCACATTTTGGAAATCCCGCTGAAACTTTGGACATTCTCGCGAAGGGTTCCCAATCCCCGACAAGACTGGTACCCTTTCACGTCCAAATCTCTCAAACTCCGGGAGAGATTCTCAAAACCGAGGTTGACATGTTTCGAGTTCCTCTCAACATTTTGGAAATCCCGCTGAAACTTTGGACATTCTCGCGAAGGGTTCCCAATCCCCGACAAGACTGGTACCCTTTCACGTCCAAATCTCTCGAACTCAAGGAGAGATTCTCAAAACCGAGGTTGACATGTTTCGAGTTCCTCTCAACATTTTGGAAATCCCGCTGAAACTTTGGACATTCTCGCGAAGGGTTCCCAATCCCCGACAAGACTGGTACCCTTTCACGTCCAAATCTCTCAAACTCCGGGAGAGATTCTCAAAACCGAGGTTGACATGTTTCGAGTTCCTCTCAACATTTTGGAAATCCCGCTGAAACTTTGGACATTCTCGCGAAGGGTTCCCAATCCCCGACAAGACTGGTACCCTTTCACGTCCAAATCTCTCAAACTCCGGGAGAGATTCTCAAAACCGAGGTTGACATGTTTCGAGTTCCTCTCAACATTTTGGAAATCCCGCTGAAACTTTGGACATTCTCGCGAAGGGTTCCCAATCCCCGACAAGACTGGTACCCTTTCACGTCCAAATCTCTCAAACTCCGGGAGAGATTCTCAAAACCGAGGTTGACATGTTTCGAGTTCCTCTCCACATTTTGGAAATCCCGCTGAAACTTTGGACATTCTCGCGAAGGGTTCCCAATCCCCGACAAGACTGGTACCCTTTCACGTCCAAATCTCTCAAACTCCGGGAGAGATTCTCAAAACCGAGGTTGACATGTTTCGAGTTCCTCTCCACATTTTGGAAATCCCGCTGAAACTTTGGACATTCTCGCGAAGGGTTCCCAATCCCCGACAAGACTGGTACCCTTTCACGTCCAAATCTCTCAAACTCCGGGAGAGATTCTCAAAACCGAGGTTGACATGTTTCGAGTTCCTCTCAACATTTTGGAAATCCCGCTGAAACGTTGGACATTCTCGCGAAGGGTTCCCAATCCCCGACAAGACTGGTACCCTTTCACGTCCAAATCTCTCAAACTCCGGGAGAGATTCTCAAAACCGAGGTTGACATGTTTCGAGTTCCTCTCCACATTTTGGAAATCCCGCTGAAACTTTGGACATTCTCGCGAAGGGTTCCCAATCCCCGACAAGATTGGTACCCTTTCACGTCCAAATCTCTCAAACTCCGGGAGAGATTCTCAAAACCAAGGTTGACATGTTTCGAGTTCCTCTCAACATTTTGGAAATCCCGCTGAAACTTTGGACATTCTCGCGAAGGGTTCCCAATCCCCGACAAGACTGGTACCCTTTCACGTCCAAATCTCTCAACCTCCGGGAGAGATTCTCAAAACCAAGGTTGACATGTTTCGAGTTCCTCTCAACATTTTGGAAATCCCGCTGAAACTTTGGACATTCTCGCGAAGGGTTCCCAATCCCCGACAAGACTGGTACCCTTTCACGTCCAAATCTCTCAAACTCCGGGAGAGATTCTCAAAACCGAGGTTGACATGTTTCGAGTTCCTCTCCACATTTTGGAAATCCCGCTGAATCTTTGGACATTCTCGCGAAGGGTTCCCAATCCCCGACAAGACTGGTACCCTTTCACGTCCAAATCTCTCAACCTCCGGGAGAGATTCTCAAAACCGAGGTTGACATGTTTCGAGTTCCTCTCAACATTTTGGAAATCCCGCTGAAACTTTGGACATTCTCGCGAAGGGTTCCCAATCCCCGACAAGACTGGTACCCTTTCACGTCCAAATCTCTCAAACTCCGGGAGAGATTCTCAAAACCGAGGTTGACATGTTTCGAGTTCCTCTCAACATTTTCGAAATCCCGCTGAAACTTTGGACATTCTCGCGAAGGGTTCCCAATCCCCGACAAGACTGGTACCCTTTCACGTCCAAATCTCTCAAACTCCGGGAGAGATTCTCAAAACCGAGGTTGACATGTTTCGAGTTCCTCTCCACATTTTGGAAATCCCGCTGAAACTTTGGACATTCTCGCGAAGGGTTCCCAATCCCCGACAAGACTGGTACCCTTTCACGTCCAAATCTCTCAAACTCCGGGAGAGATTCTCAAAACCAAGGTTGACATGATTCGAGTTCCTCTCAACATTTTGGAAATCCCGCTGAAACTTTGGACATTCTCGCGAAGGGTTCCCAATCCCCGACAAGACTGGTACCCTTTCATGTCCAAATCTCTCAACCTCCGGGAGAGATTCTCAAAACCGAGGTTGACATGTTTCGAGTTCCTCTCAACATTTTGGAAATCCCGCTGAAACTTTGGACATTCTCGCGAAGGGTTCCCAATCCCCGACAAGATTGGTACCCTTTCACGTCCAAATCTCTCAAACTCCGGGAGAGATTCTCAAAACCAAGGTTGACATGATTCGAGTTCCTCTCAACATTTTGGAAATCCCGCTGAAACTTTGGACATTGTGGCGAAGGGTTCCCAATCCCCGACAAGACTGGTACCCTTTCGCGTCCAAATCTCTCAAACTCCGGGAGAGATTCTCAAAACCGAGGTTGACATGTTTCGAGTTCCTCTCAACATTTTGGAAATCCCGCTGAAACGTTGGACATTCTCGCGAAGGGTTCCCAATCCCCGACAAGACTGGTACCCTTTCACGTCCAAATCTCTCAAACTCCGGGAGAGATTCTCAAAACCGAGGTTGACATGTTTCGAGTTCCTCTCCACATTTTGGAAATCCCGCTGAAACTTTGGACATTCTCGCGAAGGGTTCCCAATCCCCGACAAGACTGGTACCCTTTCACGTCCAAATCTCTCAAACTCCGGGAGAGATTCTCAAAACCGAGGTTGACATGTTTCGAGTTCCTCTCAACATTTTGGAAATCCCGCTGAAACTTTGGACATTCTCGCGAAGGGTTCCCAATCCCCGACAAGACTGGTACCCTTTCACGTCCAAATCTCTCAAACTCCGGGAGAGATTCTCAAAACCGAGGTTGCCATGTTTCGAGTTCCTCTCCACATTTTGGAAATCCCGCTGAAACTTTGGACATTCTCGCGAAGGGTTCCCAATCCCCGACAAGACTGGTACCCTTTCACGTCCAAATCTCTCAAACTCCGGGAGAGATTCTCAAAACCGAGGTTGACATGTTTCGAGTTCCTCTCAACATTTTGGAAATCCCGCTGAAACGTTGGACATTCTCGCGAAGGGTTCCCAATCCCCGACAAGACTGGTACCCTTTCACGTCCAAATCTCTCAAACTCCGGGAGAGATTCTCAAAACCGAGGTTGACATGTTTCGAGTTCCTCTCCACATTTTGGAAATCCCGCTGAAACTTTGGACATTCTCGCGAAGGGTTCCCAATCCCCGACAAGACTGGTACCCTTTCACGTCCAAATCTCTCAAACTCCGGGAGAGATTCTCAAAACCGAGGTTGACATGTTTCGAGTTCCTCTCAACATTTTGGAAATCCCGCTGAAACTTTGGACATTCTCGCGAAGGGTTCCCAATCCCCGACAAGACTGGTACCCTTTCACGTCCAAATCTCTCAAACTCCGGGAGAGATTCTCAAAACCGAGGTTGACATGTTTCGAGTTCCTCTCAACATTTTGGAAATCCCGCTGAAACTTTGGACATTCTCGCGAAGGGTTCCCAATCCCCGACAAGACTGGTACCCTTTCACGTCCAAATCTCTCAAACTCCGGGAGAGATTCTCAAAACCGAGGTTGACATGTTTCGAGTTCCTCTCCACATTTTGGAAATCCCGCTGAAACTTTGGACATTGTGGCGAAGGGTTCCCAATCCCCGACAAGACTGGTACCCTTTCACGTCCAAATCTCTCAAACTCCGGGAGAGATTCTCAAAACCGAGGTTGACATGTTTCGAGTTCCTCTCAACATTTTGGAAATCCCGCTGAAACTTTGGACATTCTCGCGAAGGGTTCCCAATCCCCGACAAGACTGGTACCCTTTCACGTCCAAATCTCTCAACCTCCGGGAGAGATTCTCAAAACCGAGGTTGACATGTTTCGAGTTCCTCTCAACATTTTGGAAATCCCGCTGAAACTTTGGACATTCTCACGAAGGGTTCCCAATCCCCGACAAGACTGGTACCCTTTCACGTCCAAATCTCTCAAACTCCGGGAGAGATTCTCAAAACCGAGGTTGACATGTTTTGAGTTCCTCTCCACATTTTGGAAATCCCGCTGAAACTTTGGACATTGTGGCGAAGGGTTCCCAATCCCCGACAAGACTGGTACCCTTTCACGTCCAAATCTCTCAAACTCCGGGAGAGATTCTCAAAACCGAGGTTGACATGTTTCGAGTTCCTCTCAACATTTTGGAAATCCCGCTGAAACTTTGGACATTCTCGCGAAGGGTTCCCAATCCCCGACAAGACTGGTACCCTTTCACGTCCAAATCTCTCAACCTCCGGGAGAGATTCTCAAAACCGAGGTTGACATGTTTCGAGTTCCTCTCAACATTTTGGAAATCCCGCTGAAACTTTGGACATTCTCACGAAGGGTTCCCAATCCCCGACAAGATTGGTACCCTTTCACGTCCAAATCTCTCAAACTCCGGGAGAGATTCTCAAAACCGAGGTTGACATGTTTCGAGTTCCTCTCCACATTTTGGAAATCCCGCTGAAACTTTGGACATTCTCGCGAAGGGTTCCCAATCCCCGACAAGACTGGTACCCTTTCACGTCCAAATCTCTCAAACTCCGGGAGAGATTCTCAAAACCGAGGTTGACATGTTTCGAGTTCCTCTCAACATTTTGGAAATCCCGCTGAAACTTTGGACATTCTCGCGAAGGGTTCCCAATCCCCGACAAGACTGGTACCCTTTCACGTCCAAATCTCTCAAACTCCGGGAGAGATTCTCAAAACCGAGGTTGACATGTTTCGAGTTCCTCTCCACATTTTGGAAATCCCGCTGAATCTTTGGACATTCTCGCGAAGGGTTCCCAATCCCCGACAAGACTGGTACCCTTTCACGTCCAAATCTCTCAACCTCCGGGAGAGATTCTCAAAACCGAGGTTGACATGTTTCGAGTTCCTCTCAACATTTTGGAAATCCCGCTGAAACTTTGGACATTCTCGCGAAGGGTTCCCAATCCCCGACAAGACTGGTACCCTTTCACGTCCAAATCTCTCAAACTCCGGGAGAGATTCTCAAAACCAAGGTTGACATGATTCGAGTTCCTCTCAACATTTTGGAAATCCCGCTGAAACTTTGGACATTCTCGCGAAGGGTTCCCAATCCCCGACAAGACTGGTACCCTTTCACGTCCAAATCTCTCAAACTCCGGGAGAGATTCTCAAAACCGAGGTTGACATGTTTCGAGTTCCTCTCAACATTTTGGAAATCCCGCTGAAACGTTGGACATTCTCGCGAAGGGTTCCCAATCCCCGACAAGACTGGTACCCTTTCACGTCCAAATCTCTCAAACTCCGGGAGAGATTCTCAAAACCGAGGTTGCCATGTTTCGAGTTCCTCTCCACATTTTGGAAATCCCGCTGAAACTTTGGACATTCTCGCGAAGGGTTCCCAATCCCCGACAAGACTGGTACCCTTTCACGTCCAAATCTCTCAAACTCCGGGAGAGATTCTCAAAACCGAGGTTGACATGTTTCGAGTTCCTCTCAACATTTTGGAAATCCCGCTGAAACTTTGGACATTCTCGCGAAGGGTTCCCAATCCCCGACAAGACTGGTACCCTTTCACGTCCAAATCTCTCGAACTCAAGGAGAGATTCTCAAAACCGAGGTTGACATGTTTCGAGTTCCTCTCAACATTTTGGAAATCCCGCTGAAACTTTGGACATTCTCGCGAAGGGTTCCCAATCCCCGACAAGACTGGTACCCTTTCACGTCCAAATCTCTCAAACTCCGGGAGAGATTCTCAAAACCGAGGTTGACATGTTTCGAGTTCCTCTCCACATTTTGGAAATCCCGCTGAAACTTTGGACATTCTCGCGAAGGGTTCCCAATCCCCGACAAGACTGGTACCCTTTCACGTCCAAATCTCTCAAACTCCGGGAGAGATTCTCAAAACCGAGGTTGACATGTTTCGAGTTCCTCTCAACATTTTGGAAATCCCGCTGAAACTTTGGACATTCTCGCGAAGGGTTCCCAATCCCCGACAAGACTGGTACCCTTTCACGTCCAAATCTCTCAAACTCCGGGAGAGATTCTCAAAACCGAGGTTGACATGTTTCGAGTTCCTCTCCACATTTTGGAAATCCCGCTGAAACTTTGGACATTCTCGCGAAGGGTTCCCAATCCCCGACAAGACTGGTACCCTTTCACGTCCAAATCTCTCAAACTCCGGGAGAGATTCTCAAAACCGAGGTTGACATGTTTCGAGTTCCTCTCCACATTTTGGAAATCCCGCTGAAACTTTGGACATTCTCGCGAAGGGTTCCCAATCCCCGACAAGACTGGTACCCTTTCACGTCCAAATCTCTCAAACTCCGGGAGAGATTCTCAAAACCGAGGTTGACATGTTTCGAGTTCCTCTCAACATTTTGGAAATCCCGCTGAAACGTTGGACATTCTCGCGAAGGGTTCCCAATCCCCGACAAGACTGGTACCCTTTCACGTCCAAATCTCTCAAACTCCGGGAGAGATTCTCAAAACCGAGGTTGACATGTTTCGAGTTCCTCTCCACATTTTGGAAATCCCGCTGAAACTTTGGACATTCTCGCGAAGGGTTCCCAATCCCCGACAAGATTGGTACCCTTTCACGTCCAAATCTCTCAAACTCCGGGAGAGATTCTCAAAACCAAGGTTGACATGTTTCGAGTTCCTCTCAACATTTTGGAAATCCCGCTGAAACTTTGGACATTCTCGCGAAGGGTTCCCAATCCCCGACAAGACTGGTACCCTTTCACGTCCAAATCTCTCAACCTCCGGGAGAGATTCTCAAAACCAAGGTTGACATGTTTCGAGTTCCTCTCAACATTTTGGAAATCCCGCTGAAACTTTGGACATTCTCGCGAAGGGTTCCCAATCCCCGACAAGACTGGTACCCTTTCACGTCCAAATCTCTCAAACTCCGGGAGAGATTCTCAAAACCGAGGTTGACATGTTTCGAGTTCCTCTCCACATTTTGGAAATCCCGCTGAATCTTTGGACATTCTCGCGAAGGGTTCCCAATCCCCGACAAGACTGGTACCCTTTCACGTCCAAATCTCTCAACCTCCGGGAGAGATTCTCAAAACCGAGGTTGACATGTTTCGAGTTCCTCTCAACATTTTGGAAATCCCGCTGAAACTTTGGACATTCTCGCGAAGGGTTCCCAATCCCCGACAAGACTGGTACCCTTTCACGTCCAAATCTCTCAAACTCCGGGAGAGATTCTCAAAACCAAGGTTGACATGATTCGAGTTCCTCTCAACATTTTGGAAATCCCGCTGAAACTTTGGACATTCTCGCGAAGGGTTCCCAATCCCCGACAAGACTGGTACCCTTTCACGTCCAAATCTCTCAAACTCCGGGAGAGATTCTCAAAACCGAGGTTGACATGTTTCGAGTTCCTCTCAACATTTTCGAAATCCCGCTGAAACTTTGGACATTCTCGCGAAGGGTTCCCAATCCCCGACAAGACTGGTACCCTTTCACGTCCAAATCTCTCAAACTCCGGGAGAGATTCTCAAAACCGAGGTTGCCATGTTTCGAGTTCCTCTCCACATTTTGGAAATCCCGCTGAAACTTTGGACATTCTCGCGAAGGGTTCCCAATCCCCGACAAGACTGGTACCCTTTCACGTCCAAATCTCTCAACCTCCGGGAGAGATTCTCAAAACCGAGGTTGACATGTTTCGAGTTCCTCTCAACATTTTGGAAATCCCGCTGAAACTTTGGACATTCTCGCGAAGGGTTCCCAATCCCCGACAAGACTGGTACCCTTTCACGTCCAAATCTCTCAAACTCCGGGAGAGATTCTCAAAACCGAGGTTGACATGTTTCGAGTTCCTCTCAACATTTTGGAAATCCCGCTGAAACTTTGGACATTCTCGCGAAGGGTTCCCAATCCCCGACAAGACTGGTACCCTTTCACGTCCAAATCTCTCAACCTCCGGGAGAGATTCTCAAAACCAAGGTTGACATGTTTCGAGTTCCTCTCAACATTTTGGAAATCCCGCTGAAACTTTGGACATTCTCGCGAAGGGTTCCCAATCCCCGACAAGACTGGTACCCTTTCACGTCCAAATCTCTCAAACTCCGGGAGAGATTCTCAAAACCGAGGTTGACATGTTTCGAGTTCCTCTCAACATTTTGGAAATCCCGCTGAAACTTTGGACATTCTCGCGAAGGGTTCCCAATCCCCGACAAGACTGGTACCCTTTCACGTCCAAATCTCTCAAACTCCGGGAGAGATTCTCAAAACCGAGGTTGACATGTTTCGAGTTCCTCTCCACATTTTGGAAATCCCGCTGAAACTTTGGACATTCTCGCGAAGGGTTCCCAATCCCCGACAAGACTGGTACCCTTTCACGTCCAAATCTCTCGAACTCCGGGAGAGATTCTCAAAACCGAGGTTGACATGTTTCGAGTTCCTCTCAACATTTTGGAAATCCCGCTGAAACTTTGGACATTCTCGCGAAGGGTTCCCAATCCCCGACAAGACTGGTACCCTTTCACGTCCAAATCTCTCAACCTCCGGGAGAGATTCTCAAAACCAAGGTTGACATGTTTCGAGTTCCTCTCAACATTTTGGAAATCCCGCTGAAACTTTGGACATTCTCGCGAAGGGTTCCCAATCCCCGACAAGACTGGTACCCTTTCACGTCCAAATCTCTCAAACTCCGGGAGAGATTCTGAAAACCGAGGTTGACATGTTTCGAGTTCCTCTCAACATTTTGGAAATCCCGCTGAAACTTTGGACATTCTCGCGAAGGGTTCCCAATCCCCGACAAGACTGGTACCCTTTCACGTCCAAATCTCTCAAACTCCGGGAGAGATTCTCAAAACCGAGGTTGACATGTTTCGAGTTCCTCTCCACATTTTGGAAATCCCGCTGAAACTTTGGACATTGTCGCGAAGGGTTCCCAATCCCCGACAAGACTGGTACCCTTTCACGTCCAAATCTCTCAAACTCCGGGAGAGATTCTCAAAACCAAGGTTGACATGTTTCGAGTTCCTCTCAACATTTTGGAAATCCCGCTGAAACTTTGGACATTCTCGCGAAGGGTTCCCAATCCCCGACAAGACTGGTACCCTTTCACGTCCAAATCTCTCAAACTCCGGGAGAGATTCTCAAAACCGAGGTTGACATGTTTCGAGTTCCTCTCCACATTTTGGAAATCCCGCTGAAACTTTGGACATTCTCGCGAAGGGTTCCCTCTCCACATTTTGGAAATCCCGCTGAAACTTTGGACATTCTCGCGAAGGGTTCCCAATCCCCGACAAGACTGGTACCCTTTCACGTCCAAATCTCTCAAACTCCGGGAGAGATTCTCAAAACCAAGGTTGACATGTTTCGAGTTCCTCTCAACATTTTGGAAATCCCGCTGAAACTTTGGACATTCTCGCGAAGGGTTCCAATCCCCGACAAGACTGGTACCCTTTCACGTCCAAATCTCTCAAACTCCGGGAGAGATTCTCAAAACCGAGGTCGACATGATTCGAGTTCCTCTCAACATTTTGGAAATCCCGCTGAAACTTTGGACATTCTCGCGTAGGGTTCCCAATCCCCGACAAGACTGGTACCCTTTCACGTCCAAATCTCTCAAACTCCGGGAGAGATTCTCAAAACCAAGGTTGACATGTTTCGAGTTCCTCTCAACATTTTGGAAATCCCGCTGAAACTTTGGACATTCTCGCGAAGGGTTCCCAATCCCCGACAAGACTGGTACCCTTTCACGTCCAAATCTCTCAAACTCCGGGAGAGATTCTCAAAACCGAGGTTGACATGTTTCGAGTTCCTCTCAACATTTTGGAAATCCCGCTGAAACTTTGGACATTCTCGCGAAGGGTTCCCAATCCCCGACAAGACTGGTACCCTTTCACGTCCAAATCTCTCGAACTCCGGGAGAGATTCTCAAAACCAAGGTTGACATGTTTCGAGTTCCTCTCAACATTTTGGAAATCCCGCTGAAACTTTGGACATTCTCGCGAAGGGTTCCCAATCCCCGACAAGACTGGTACCCTTTCACGTCCAAATCTCTCAAACTCCGGGAGAGATTCTCAAAACCAAGGTTGACATGTTTCGAGTTCCTCTCAACATTTTGGAAATCCCGCTGAAACTTTGGACATTCTCGCGAAGGGTTCCCAATCCCCGACAAGACTGGTACCCTTTCACGTCCAAATCTCTCAAACTCCGGGAGAGATTCTCAAAACCAAGGTTGACATGTTTCGAGTTCCTCTCAACATTTTGGAAATCCCGCTGAAACTTTGGACATTCTCGCGAAGGGTTCCCAATCCCCGACAAGACTGGTACCCTTTCACGTCCAAATCTCTCAAACTCCGGGAGAGATTCTGAAAACCGAGGTTGACATGTTTCGAGTTCCTCTCAACATTTTGGAAATCCCGCTGAAACTTTGGACATTCTCGCGAAGGGTTCCCAATCCCCGACAAGACTGGTACCCTTTAACGTCCAAATCTCTCAAACTCCGGGAGAGATTCTCAAAACCAAGGTTGACATGTTTCGAGTTCCTTTCAACATTTTGGAAATCCCACTGAAAGTTTGGACATTCTCGCGAAGGGTTCCCAATCCCCGACAAGACTGGTACCCTTTCACGTCCAAATCTCTCAAACTCCGGGAGAGATTCTGAAAACCGAGGTTGACATGTTTCGAGTTCCTCTCAACATTTTGGAAATCCCGCTGAAACTTTGGACATTCTCGCGAAGGGTTCCCAATCCCCGACAAGACTGGTACCCTTTCACATCCAAATCTCTCAAACTCCGGGAGAGATTCTCAAAACCAAGGTTGACATGATTCGAGTTCCTCTCAACATTTTGGAAATCCCGCTGAAACTTTGGACATTCTCGCGAAGGGTTCCCAATCCCCGACAAGACTGGTACCCTTTCACGTCCAAATCTCTCAACCTCTGGGAGAGATTCTCAAAACCGAGGTTGACATGTTTCGAGTTCCTCTCAACATTTTGGAAATCCCGCTGAAACTTTGGACATTCTCGCGAAGGGTTCCCAATCCCCGACAAGATTGGTACCCTTTCACGTCCAAATCTCTCAAACTCCGGGAGAGATTCTCAAAACCAAGGTTGACATGATTCGAGTTCCTCTCAACATTTTGGAAATCCCGCTGAAACTTTGGACATTGTGGCGAAGGGTTCCCAATCCCCGACAAGACTGGTACCCTTTCACGTCCAAATCTCTCAAACTCCGGGAGAGATTCTCAAAACCGAGGTTGACATGTTTTGAGTTCCTCTCAACATTTTGGAAATCCCGCTGAAACTTTGGACATTCTCGCGAAGGGTTCCCAATCCCCGACAAGACTGGTACCCTTTCACGTCCAAATCTCTCAAACTCCGGGAGAGATTCTCAAAACCGAGGTTGACATGTTTCGAGTTCCTCTCAACATTTTGGAAATCCCGCTGAAACTTTGGACATTCTCGCGAAGGGTTCCCAATCCCCGACAAGACTGGTACCCTTTCACGTCCAAATCTCTCAAACTCCGGGAGAGATTCTCAAAACCGAGGTTGACATGTTTCGAGTTCCTCTCCACATTTTGGAAATCCCGCTGAAACTTTGGACATTCTCGCGAAGGGTTCCCAATCCCCGACAAGACTGGTACCCTTTCACGTCCAAATCTCTCAAACTCCGGGAGAGATTCTCAAAACCGAGGTTGACATGTTTCGAGTTCCTCTCCACATTTTGGAAATCCCGCTGAAACTTTGGACATTCTCGCGAAGGGTTCCCAATCCCCGACAAGACTGGTACCCTTTCACGTCCAAATCTCTCAAACTCCGGGAGAGATTCTCAAAACCGAGGTTGACATGTTTCGAGTTCCTCTCCACATTTTGGAAATCCCGCTGAAACTTTGGACATTCTCGCGAAGGGTTCCCAATCCCCGACAAGACTGGTACCCTTTCACGTCCAAATCTCTCAAACTCCGGGAGAGATTCTCAAAACCAAGGTTGACATGTTTCGAGTTCCTCTCAACATTTTGGAAATCCCGCTGAAACTTTGGACATTCTCGCGAAGGGTTCCCAATCCCCGACAAGACTGGTACCCTTTCACGTCCAAATCTCTCAAACTCCGGGAGAGATTCTCAAAACCAAGGTTGACATGTTTCGAGTTCCTCTCAACATTTTGGAAATCCCGCTGAAACTTTGGACATTCTCGCGAAGGGTTCCCAATCCCCGACAAGACTGGTACCCTTTCACGTCCAAATCTCTCAAACTCCGGGAGAGATTCTCAAAACCGAGGTTGACATGTTTCGAGTTCCTCTCAACATTTTGGAAATCCCGCTGAAACTTTGGACATTCTCGCGAAGGGTTCCCAATCCCCGACAAGACTGGTACCCTTTCACGTCCAAATCTCTCAAACTCCGGGAGAGATTCTCAAAACCGAGGTTGACATGTTTCGAGTTCCTCTCCACATTTTGGAAATCCCGCTGAAACTTTGGACATTCTCGCGAAGGGTTCCCAATCCCCGACAAGACTGGTACCCTTTCACGTCCAAATCTCTCGAACTCCGTGAGAGATTCTCAAAACCGAGGTTGACATGTTTCGAGTTCCTCTCAACATTTTGGAAATCCCGCTGAAACTTTGGACATTCTCGCGAAGGGTTCCCAATCCCCGACAAGACTGGTACCCTTTCACGTCCAAATCTCTCAAACTCCGGGAGAGATTCTCAAAACCAAGGTTGACATGTTTCGAGTTCCTCTCAACATTTTGGAAATCCCGCTGAAACTTTGGACATTCTCGCGAAGGGTTCCCAATCCCCGACAAGACTGGTACCCTTTCACGTCCAAATCTCTCAAACTCCGGGAGAGATTCTGAAAACCGAGGTTGACATGTTTCGAGTTCCTCTCAACATTTTGGAAATCCCGCTGAAACTTTGGACATTCTCGCGAAGGGTTCCCAATCCCCGACAAGACTGGTACCCTTTAACGTCCAAATCTCTCAAACTCCGGGAGAGATTCTCAAAACCAAGGTTGACATGTTTCGAGTTCCTTTCAACATTTTGGAAATCCCACTGAAAGTTTGGACATTCTCGCGAAGGGTTCCCAATCCCCGACAAGACTGGTACCCTTTCACGTCCAAATCTCTCAAACTCCGGGAGAGATTCTGAAAACCGAGGTTGACATGTTTCGAGTTCCTCTCAACATTTTGGAAATCCCGCTGAAACTTTGGACATTCTCGCGAAGGGTTCCCAATCCCCGACAAGACTGGTACCCTTTCACATCCAAATCTCTCAAACTCCGGGAGAGATTCTCAAAACCAAGGTTGACATGATTCGAGTTCCTCTCAACATTTTGGAAATCCCGCTGAAACTTTGGACATTCTCGCGAAGGGTTCCCAATCCCCGACAAGACTGGTACCCTTTCACGTCCAAATCTCTCAACCTCCGGGAGAGATTCTCAAAACCGAGGTTGACATGTTTCGAGTTCCTCTCAACATTTTGGAAATCCCGCTGAAACTTTGGACATTCTCGCGAAGGGTTCCCAATCCCCGACAAGATTGGTACCCTTTCACGTCCAAATCTCTCAAACTCCGGGAGAGATTCTCAAAACCAAGGTTGACATGATTCGAGTTCCTCTCAACATTTTGGAAATCCCGCTGAAACTTTGGACATTGTGGCGAAGGGTTCCCAATCCCCGACAAGACTGGTACCCTTTCACGTCCAAATCTCTCAAACTCCGGGAGAGATTCTCAAAACCGAGGTTGACATGTTTTGAGTTCCTCTCAACATTTTGGAAATCCCGCTGAAACGTTGGACATTCTCGCGAAGGGTTCCCAATCCCCGACAAGACTGGTACCCTTTCACGTCCAAATCTCTCAAACTCCGGGAGAGATTCTCAAAACCGAGGTTGACATGTTTCGAGTTCCTCTCAACATTTTGGAAATCCCGCTGAAACTTTGGACATTCTCGCGAAGGGTTCCCAATCCCCGACAAGACTGGTACCCTTTCACGTCCAAATCTCTCAAACTCCGGGAGAGATTCTCAAAACCGAGGTTGACATGTTTCGAGTTCCTCTCAACATTTTGGAAATCCCGCTGAAACTTTGGACATTCTCGCGAAGGGTTCCCAATCCCCGACAAGACTGGTACCCTTTCACGTCCAAATCTCTCAAACTCCGGGAGAGATTCTCAAAACCAAGGTTGACATGATTCGAGTTCCTCTCAACATTTTGGAAATCCCGCTGAAACTTTGGACATTCTCGCGAAGGGTTCCCAATCCCCGACAAGACTGGTACCCTTTCACGTCCAAATCTCTCAACCTCCGGGAGAGATTCTCAAAACCGAGGTTGACATGTTTCGAGTTCCTCTCAACATTTTGGAAATCCCGCTGAAACTTTGGACATTCTCGCGAAGGGTTCCCAATCCCCGACAAGATTGGTACCCTTTCACGTCCAAATCTCTCAAACTCCGGGAGAGATTCTCAAAACCAAGGTTGACATGATTCGAGTTCCTCTCAACATTTTGGAAATCCCGCTGAAACTTTGGACATTGTGGCGAAGGGTTCCCAATCCCCGACAAGACTGGTACCCTTTCACGTCCAAATCTCTCAAACTCCGGGAGAGATTCTCAAAACCGAGGTTGACATGTTTTGAGTTCCTCTCAACATTTTGGAAATCCCGCTGAAACGTTGGACATTCTCGCGAAGGGTTCCCAATCCCCGACAAGACTGGTACCCTTTCACGTCCAAATCTCTCAAACTCCGGGAGAGATTCTCAAAACCGAGGTTGACATGTTTCGAGTTCCTCTCAACATTTTGGAAATCCCGCTGAAACTTTGGACATTCTCGCGAAGGGTTCCCAATCCCCGACAAGACTGGTACCCTTTCACGTCCAAATCTCTCAAACTCCGGGAGAGATTCTCAAAACCGAGGTTGACATGTTTCGAGTTCCTCTCCACATTTTGGAAATCCCGCTGAAACTTTGGACATTCTCGCGAAGGGTTCCCAATCACCGACAAGACTGGTACCCTTTCACGTCCAAATCTCTCAAACTCCGGGAGAGATTCTCAAAACCGAGGTTGACATGTTTCGAGTTCCTCTCCACATTTTGGAAATCCCGCTGAAACTTTGGACATTCTCGCGAAGGGTTCCCAATCCCCGACAAGACTGGTACCCTTTCACGTCCAAATCTCTCAAACTCCGGGAGAGATTCTCAAAACCGAGGTTGACATGTTTCGAGTTCCTCTCCACATTTTGGAAATCCCGCTGAAACTTTGGACATTCTCGCGAAGGGTTCCCAATCCCCGACAAGACTGGTACCCTTTCACGTCCAAATCTCTCAAACTCCGGGAGAGATTCTCAAAACCCAGGTTGACATGTTTCGAGTTCCTCTCAACATTTTGGAAATCCCGCTGAAACTTTGGACATTCTCGCGAAGGGTTCCCAATCCCCGACAAGACTGGTACCCTTTCACGTCCAAATCTCTCAAACTCCGGGAGAGATTCTCAAAACCAAGGTTGACATGTTTCGAGTTCCTCTCAACATTTTGGAAATCCCGCTGAAACTTTGGACATTCTCGCGAAGGGTTCCAATCCCCGACAAGACTGGTACCCTTTCACGTCCAAATCTCTCAAACTCCGGGAGAGATTCTCAAAACCGAGGTTGACATGTTTCGAGTTCCTCTCAACATTTTGGAAATCCCGCTGAAACTTTGGACATTCTCGCGAAGGGTTCCCAATCCCCGACAAGACTGGTACCCTTTCACGTCCAAATCTCTCAAACTCCGGGAGAGATTCTCAAAACCGAGGTTGACATGTTTCGAGTTCCTCTCCACATTTTGGAAATCCCGCTGAAACTTTGGACATTCTCGCGAAGGGTTCCCAATCCCCGACAAGACTGGTACCCTTTCACGTCCAAATCTCTCAAACTCCGGGAGAGATTCTGAAAACCGAGGTTGACATGTTTCGAGTTCCTCTCAACATTTTGGAAATCCCGCTGAAACTTTGGACATTCTCGCGAAGGGTTCCCAATCCCCGACAAGACTGGTACCCTTTCACGTCCAAATCTCTCAAACTCCGGGAGAGATTCTCAAAACCAAGGTTGACATGTTTCGAGTTCCTTTCAACATTTTGGAAATCCCACTGAAAGTTTGGACATTCTCGCGAAGGGTTCCCAATCCCCGACAAGACTGGTACCCTTTCACGTCCAAATCTCTCAAACTCCGGGAGAGATTCTGAAAACCGAGGTTGACATGTTTCGAGTTCCTCTCAACATTTTGGAAATCCCGCTGAAACTTTGGACATTCTCGCGAAGGGTTCCCAATCCCCGACAAGACTGGTACCCTTTCACATCCAAATCTCTCAAACTCCGGGAGAGATTCTCAAAACCAAGGTTGACATGATTCGAGTTCCTCTCAACATTTTGGAAATCCCGCTGAAACTTTGGACATTCTCGCGAAGGGTTCCCAATCCCCGACAAGACTGGTACCCTTTCACGTCCAAATCTCTCAACCTCCGGGAGAGATTCTCAAAACCGAGGTTGACATGTTTCGAGTTCCTCTCAACATTTTGGAAATCCCGCTGAAACTTTGGACATTCTCGCGAAGGGTTCCCAATCCCCGACAAGATTGGTACCCTTTCACGTCCAAATCTCTCAAACTCCGGGAGAGATTCTCAAAACCAAGGTTGACATGATTCGAGTTCCTCTCAACATTTTGGAAATCCCGCTGAAACTTTGGACATTGTGGCGAAGGGTTCCCAATCCCCGACAAGACTGGTACCCTTTCACGTCCAAATCTCTCAAACTCCGGGAGAGATTCTCAAAACCGAGGTTGACATGTTTCGAGTTCCTTTCAACATTTTGGAAATCCCACTGAAAGTTTGGACATTCTCGCGAAGGGTTCCCAATCCCCGACAAGACTGGTACCCTTTCACGTCCAAATCTCTCAAACTCCGGGAGAGATTCTCAAAACCGAGGTTGACATGTTTCGAGTTCCTCTCAACATTTTGGAAATCCCGCTGAAACTTTGGACATTCTCGCGAAGGGTTCCCAATCCCCGACAAGACTGGTACCCTTTCACATCCAAATCTCTCAAACTCCGGGAGAGATTCTCAAAACCAAGGTTGACATGATTCGAGTTCCTCTCAACATTTTGGAAATCCCGCTGAAACTTTGGACATTCTCGCGAAGGGTTCCCAATCCCCGACAAGACTGGTACCCTTTCACGTCCAAATCTCTCAACCTCCGGGAGAGATTCTCAAAACCGAGGTTGACATGTTTCGAGTTCCTCTCAACATTTTGGAAATCCCGCTGAAACTTTGGACATTCTCGCGAAGGGTTCCCAATCCCCGACAAGATTGGTACCCTTTCACGTCCAAATCTCTCAAACTCCGGGAGAGATTCTCAAAACCAAGGTTGACATGATTCGAGTTCCTCTCAACATTTTGGAAATCCCGCTGAAACTTTGGACATTGTGGCGAAGGGTTCCCAATCCCCGACAAGACTGGTACCCTTTCACGTCCAAATCTCTCAAACTCCGGGAGAGATTCTCAAAACCGAGGTTGACATGTTTTGAGTTCCTCTCAACATTTTGGAAATCCCGCTGAAACTTTGGACATTCTCGCGAAGGGTTCCCAATCCCCGACAAGACTGGTACCCTTTCACGTCCAAATCTCTCAAACTCCGGGAGAGATTCTCAAAACCGAGGTTGACATGTTTCGAGTTCCTCTCAACATTTTGGAAATCCCGCTGAAACTTTGGACATTCTCGCGAAGGGTTCCCAATCCCCGACAAGACTGGTACCCTTTCACGTCCAAATCTCTCAAACTCCGGGAGAGATTCTCAAAACCGAGGTTGACATGTTTCGAGTTCCTCTCCACATTTTGGAAATCCCGCTGAAACTTTGGACATTCTCGCGAAGGGTTCCCAATCACCGACAAGACTGGTACCCTTTCACGTCCAAATCTCTCAAACTCCGGGAGAGATTCTCAAAACCGAGGTTGACATGTTTCGAGTTCCTCTCCACATTTTGGAAATCCCGCTGAAACTTTGGACATTCTCGCGAAGGGTTCCCAATCCCCGACAAGACTGGTACCCTTTCACGTCCAAATCTCTCAAACTCCGGGAGAGATTCTCAAAACCGAGGTTGACATGTTTCGAGTTCCTCTCCACATTTTGGAAATCCCGCTGAAACTTTGGACATTCTCGCGAAGGGTTCCCAATCCCCGACAAGACTGGTACCCTTTCACGTCCAAATCTCTCAAACTCCGGGAGAGATTCTCAAAACCAAGGTTGACATGTTTCGAGTTCCTCTCAACATTTTGGAAATCCCGCTGAAACTTTGGACATTCTCGCGAAGGGTTCCCAATCCCCGACAAGACTGGTACCCTTTCACGTCCAAATCTCTCAAACTCCGGGAGAGATTCTCAAAACCAAGGTTGACATGTTTCGAGTTCCTCTCAACATTTTGGAAATCCCGCTGAAACTTTGGACATTCTCGCGAAGGGTTCCAATCCCCGACAAGACTGGTACCCTTTCACGTCCAAATCTCTCAAACTCCGGGAGAGATTCTCAAAACCGAGGTTGACATGTTTCGAGTTCCTCTCAACATTTTGGAAATCCCGCTGAAACTTTGGACATTCTCGCGAAGGGTTCCCAATCCCCGACAAGACTGGTACCCTTTCACGTCCAAATCTCTCAAACTCCGGGAGAGATTCTCAAAACCGAGGTTGACATGTTTCGAGTTCCTCTCCACATTTTGGAAATCCCGCTGAAACTTTGGACATTCTCGCGAAGGGTTCCCAATCCCCGACAAGACTGGTACCCTTTCACGTCCAAATCTCTCAAACTCCGGGAGAGATTCTGAAAACCGAGGTTGACATGTTTCGAGTTCCTCTCAACATTTTGGAAATCCCGCTGAAACTTTGGACATTCTCGCGAAGGGTTCCCAATCCCCGACAAGACTGGTACCCTTTAACGTCCAAATCTCTCAAACTCCGGGAGAGATTCTCAAAACCAAGGTTGACATGTTTCGAGTTCCTTTCAACATTTTGGAAATCCCACTGAAAGTTTGGACATTCTCGCGAAGGGTTCCCAATCCCCGACAAGACTAGTACCCTTTCACGTCCAAATCTCTCAAACTCCGGGAGAGATTCTGAAAACCGAGGTTGACATGTTTCGAGTTCCTCTCAACATTTTGGAAATCCCGCTGAAACTTTGGACATTCTCGCGAAGGGTTCCCAATCCCCGACAAGACTGGTACCCTTTCACATCCAAATCTCTCAAACTCCGGGAGAGATTCTCAAAACCAAGGTTGACATGATTCGAGTTCCTCTCAACATTTTGGAAATCCCGCTGAAACTTTGGACATTCTCGCGAAGGGTTCCCAATCCCCGACAAGACTGGTACCCTTTCACGTCCAAATCTCTCAACCTCCGGGAGAGATTCTCAAAACCGAGGTTGACATGTTTCGAGTTCCTCTCAACATTTTGGAAATCCCGCTGAAACTTTGGACATTCTCGCGAAGGGTTCCCAATCCCCGACAAGATTGGTACCCTTTCACGTCCAAATCTCTCAAACTCCGGGAGAGATTCTCAAAACCAAGGTTGACATGATTCGAGTTCCTCTCAACATTTTGGAAATCCCGCTGAAACTTTGGACATTGTGGCGAAGGGTTCCCAATCCCCGACAAGACTGGTACCCTTTCACGTCCAAATCTCTCAAACTCCGGGAGAGATTCTCAAAACCGAGGTTGACATGTTTCGAGTTCCTTTCAACATTTTGGAAATCCCACTGAAAGTTTGGACATTCTCGCGAAGGGTTCCCAATCCCCGACAAGACTGGTACCCTTTCACGTCCAAATCTCTCAAACTCCGGGAGAGATTCTCAAAACCGAGGTTGACATGTTTCGAGTTCCTCTCAACATTTTGGAAATCCCGCTGAAACTTTGGACATTCTCGCGAAGGGTTCCCAATCCCCGACAAGACTGGTACCCTTTCACATCCAAATCTCTCAAACTCCGGGAGAGATTCTCAAAACCAAGGTTGACATGATTTGAGTTCCTCTCAACATTTTGGAAATCCCGCTGAAACTTTGGACATTCTCGCGAAGGGTTCCCAATCCCCGACAAGACTGGTACCCTTTCACGTCCAAATCTCTCAACCTCCGGGAGAGATTCTCAAAACCGAGGTTGACATGTTTCGAGTTCCTCTCAACATTTTGGAAATCCCGCTGAAACTTTGGACATTCTCGCGAAGGGTTCCCAATCCCCGACAAGATTGGTACCCTTTCACGTCCAAATCTCTCAAACTCCGGGAGAGATTCTCAAAACCAAGGTTGACATGATTCGAGTTCCTCTCAACATTTTGGAAATCCCGCTGAAACTTTGGACATTCTCGCGAAGGGTTCCCAATCCCCGACAAGACTGGTACCCTTTCACGTCCAAATCTCTCAAACTCCGGGAGAGATTCTCAAAACCGAGGTTGACATGTTTTGAGTTCCTCTCAACATTTTGGAAATCCCGCTGAAACTTTGGACATTCTCGCGAAGGGTTCCGAATCCCCGACAAGACTGGTACCCTTTCACGTCCAAATCTCTCAAACTCCGGGAGAGATTCTCAAAACCGAGGTTGACATGTTTCGAGTTCCTCTCAACATTTTGGAAATCCCGCTGAAACTTTGGACATTCTCGCGAAGGGTTCCCAATCCCCGACAAGACTGGTACCCTTTCACGTCCAAATCTCTCAAACTCCGGGAGAGATTCTCAAAACCGAGGTTGACATGTTTCGAGTTCCTCTCCACATTTTGGAAATCCCGCTGAAACTTTGGACATTCTCGCGAAGGGTTCCCAATCACCGACAAGACTGGTACCCTTTCACGTCCAAATCTCTCAAACTCCGGGAGAGATTCTCAAAACCGAGGTTGACATGTTTCGAGTTCCTCTCCACATTTTGGAAATCCCGCTGAAACTTTGGACATTCTCGCGAAGGGTTCCCAATCCCCGACAAGACTGGTACCCTTTCACGTCCAAATCTCTCAAACTCCGGGAGAGATTCTCAAAACCGAGGTTGACATGTTTCGAGTTCCTCTCCACATTTTGGAAATCCCGCTGAAACTTTGGACATTCTCGCGAAGGGTTCCCAATCCCCGACAAGACTGGTACCCTTTCACGTCCAAATCTCTCAAACTCCGGGAGAGATTCTCAAAACCAAGGTTGACATGTTTCGAGTTCCTCTCAACATTTTGGAAATCCCGCTGAAACTTTGGACATTCTCGCGAAGGGTTCCCAATCCCCGACAAGACTGGTACCCTTTCACGTCCAAATCTCTCAAACTCCGGGAGAGATTCTCAAAACCAAGGTTGACATGTTTCGAGTTCCTCTCAACATTTTGGAAATCCCGCTGAAACTTTGGACATTCTCGCGAAGGGTTCCAATCCCCGACAAGACTGGTACCCTTTCACGTCCAAATCTCTCAAACTCCGGGAGAGATTCTCAAAACCGAGGTTGACATGTTTCGAGTTCCTCTCAACATTTTGGAAATCCCGCTGAAACTTTGGACATTCTCGCGAAGGGTTCCCAATCCCCGACAAGACTGGTACCCTTTCACGTCCAAATCTCTCAAACTCCGGGAGAGATTCTCAAAACCAAGGTTGACATGTTTCGAGTTCCTCTCAACATTTTGGAAATCCCGCTGAAACTTTGGACATTCTCGCGAAGGGTTCCAATCCCCGACAAGACTGGTACCCTTTCACGTCCAAATCTCTCAAACTCCGGGAGAGATTCTCAAAACCGAGGTTGACATGTTTCGAGTTCCTCTCAACATTTTGGAAATCCCGCTGAAACTTTGGACATTCTCGCGAAGGGTTCCCAATCCCCGACAAGACTGGTACCCTTTCACGTCCAAATCTCTCAAACTCCGGGAGAGATTCTCAAAACCGAGGTTGACATGTTTCGAGTTCCTCTCCACATTTTGGAAATCCCGCTGAAACTTTGGACATTCTCGCGAAGGGTTCCCAATCCCCGACAAGACTGGTACCCTTTCACGTCCAAATCTCTCAAACTCCGGGAGAGATTCTGAAAACCGAGGTTGACATGTTTCGAGTTCCTCTCAACATTTTGGAAATCCCGCTGAAACTTTGGACATTCTCGCGAAGGGTTCCCAATCCCCGACAAGACTGGTACCCTTTAACGTCCAAATCTCTCAAACTCCGGGAGAGATTCTCAAAACCAAGGTTGACATGTTTCGAGTTCCTTTCAACATTTTGGAAATCCCACTGAAAGTTTGGACATTCTCGCGAAGGGTTCCCAATCCCCGACAAGACTGGTACCCTTTCACGTCCAAATCTCTCAAACTCCGGGAGAGATTCTGAAAACCGAGGTTGACATGTTTCGAGTTCCTCTCAACATTTTGGAAATCCCGCTGAAACTTTGGACATTCTCGCGAAGGGTTCCCAATCCCCGACAAGATTGGTACCCTTTCACGTCCAAATCTCTCAAACTCCGGGAGAGATTCTCAAAACCAAGGTTGACATGATTCGAGTTCCTCTCAACATTTTGGAAATCCCGCTGAAACTTTGGACATTGTGGCGAAGGGTTCCCAATCCCCGACAAGACTGGTACCCTTTCACGTCCAAATCTCTCAAACTCCGGGAGAGATTCTCAAAACCGAGGTTGACATGTTTCGAGTTCCTCTCAACATTTTGGAAATCCCGCTGAAACTTTGGACATTCTCGCGAAGGGTTCCCAATCCCCGACAAGACTGGTACCCTTTCACGTCCAAATCTCTCAAACTCCGGGAGAGATTCTCAAAACCGAGGTTGACATGTTTCGAGTTCCTCTCCACATTTTGGAAATCCCGCTGAAACTTTGGACATTCTCGCGAAGGGTTCCCAATCCCCGACAAGACTGGTACCCTTTCACGTCCAAATCTCTCAAACTCCGGGAGAGATTCTCAAAACCGAGGTTGACATGTTTCGAGTTCCTCTCCACATTTTGGAAATCCCGCTGAAACTTTGGACATTCTCGCGAAGGGTTCCCAATCCCCGACAAGACTGGTACCCTTTCACGTCCAAATCTCTCAAACTCCGGGAGAGATTCTCAAAACCGAGGTTGACATGTTTCGAGTTCCTCTCCACATTTTGGAAATCCCGCTGAAACTTTGGACATTCTCGCGAAGGGTTCCCAATCCCCGACAAGACTGGTACCCTTTCACGTCCAAATCTCTCAAACTCCGGGAGAGATTCTCAAAACCGAGGTTGACATGTTTCGAGTTCCTCTCAACATTTTGGAAATCCCGCTGAAACTTTGGACATTCTCGCGAAGGGTTCCCAATCCCCGACAAGACTGGTACCCTTTCACGTCCAAATCTCTCAAACTCCGGGAGAGATTCTCAAAACCGAGGTTGACATGTTTCGAGTTCCTCTCAACATTTTGGAAATCCCGCTGAAACTTTGGACATTCTCGCGAAGGGTTCCCAATCCCCGACAAGACTGGTACCCTTTCACGTCCAAATCTCTCAAACTCCGGGAGAGATTCTCAAAACCGAGGTTGACATGTTTCGAGTTCCTCTCAACATTTTGGAAATCCCGCTGAAACTTTGGACATTCTCGCGAAGGGTTCCCAATCCCCGACAAGACTGGTACCCTTTCACGTCCAAATCTCTCAAACTCCGGGAGAGATTCTCAAAACCAAGGTTGACATGATTCGAGTTCCTCTCAACATTTTGGAAATCCCGCTGAAACTTTGGACATTCTCGCGAAGGGTTCCCAATCCCCGACAAGACTGGTACCCTTTCACGTCCAAATCTCTCAAACTCCGGGAGAGATTCTCAAAACCGAGGTTGACATGTTTCGAGTTCCTCTCAACATTTTGGAAATCCCGCTGAAACTTTGGACATTCTCGCGAAGGGTTCCCAATCCCCGACAAGACTGGTACCCTTTCACGTCCAAATCTCTCAAACTCCGGGAGAGATTCTCAAAACCGAGGTTGACATGTTTCGAGTTCCTCTCAACATTTTGGAAATCCCGCTGAAACTTTGGACATTCTCGCGAAGGGTTCCCAATCCCCGACAAGACTGCTACCCTTTCACGTCCAAATCTCTCAAACTCCGGGAGAGATTCTCAAAACCGAGGTTGACATGTTTCGAGTTCCTCTCCACATTTTGGAAATCCCGCTGAAACTTTGGACATTCTCGCGAAGGGTTCCCAATCCCCGACAAGACTGGTACCCTTTCACGTCCAAATCTCTCAAACTCCGGGAGAGATTCTCAAAACCGAGGTTGACATGTTTCGAGTTCCTCTCCACATTTTGGAAATCCCGCTGAAACTTTGGACATTCTCGCGAAGGGTTCCCAATCCCCGACAAGACTGGTACCCTTTCACGTCCAAATCTCTCAAACTCCGGGAGAGATTCTCAAAACCGAGGTTGA
The DNA here is from genome assembly GCF_964273445.1 of Streptopelia decaocto. Classification (NCBI taxonomy): domain Eukaryota; kingdom Metazoa; phylum Chordata; class Aves; order Columbiformes; family Columbidae; genus Streptopelia; species Streptopelia decaocto. The sequence continues at coordinate 1,767 of NW_028116394.1, read as the reverse complement.
CATGTTTCGAGTTCCTCTCCACATTTTGGAAATCCCGCTGAAACTTTGGACATTCTCGCGAAGGGTTCCCAATCCCCGACAAGACTGGTACCCTTTCACGTCCAAATCTCTCAAACTCCGGGAGAGATTCTCAAAACCAAGGTTGACATGTTTCGAGTTCCTCTCAACATTTTGGAAATCCCGCTGAAACTTTGGACATTCTCGCGAAGGGTTCCCAATCCCCGACAAGACTGGTACCCTTTCACGTCCAAATCTCTCAACTCCGGGAGAGATTCTCAAAACCAAGGTTGACATGTTTCGAGTTCCTCTCAACATTTTGGAAATCCCGCTGAAACTTTGGACATTCTCGTGAAGGGTTCCCAATCCCCGACAAGACTGGTACCCTTTCACGTCCAAATCTCTCAAACTCCGGGAGAGATTCTCAAAACCGAGGTTGACATGTTTCGAGTTCCTCTCAACATTTTGGAAATCCCGCTGAAACTTTGGACATTCTCGCGAAGGGTTCCCAATCCCCGACAAGACTGGTACCCTTTCACGTCCAAATCTCTCAAACTCCGGGAGAGATTCTCAAAACCGAGGTTGACATGTTTCGAGTTCCTCTCCACATTTTGGAAATCCCGCTGAAACTTTGGACATTCTCGCGAAGGGTTCCCAATCCCCGACAAGACTGGTACCCTTTCACGTCCAAATCTCTCAAACTCCGGGAGAGATTCTCAAAACCGAGGTTGACATGTTTCGAGTTCCTCTCAACATTTTGGAAATCCCGCTGAAACTTTGGACATTCTCGCGAAGGGTTCCCAATCCCCGACAAGACTGGTACCCTTTCACGTCCAAATCTCTCAAACTCCGGGAGAGATTCTCAAAACCGAGGTTGACATGTTTCGAGTTCCTCTCCACATTTTGGAAATCCCGCTGAAACTTTGGACATTCTCGCGAAGGGTTCCCAATCCCCGACAAGACTGGTACCCTTTCACGTCCAAATCTCTCAAACTCCGGGAGAGATTCTCAAAACCAAGGTTGACATGATTCGAGTTCCTCTCAACATTTTGGAAATCCCGCTGAAACTTTGGACATTCTCGGGAAGGGTTCCCAATCCCGACAAGACTGGTACCCTTTCACGTCCAAATCTCTCAAACTCCGGGAGAGATTCTCAAAACCGAGGTTGACATGTTTCGAGTTCCTCTCAACATTTTGAAATCCCGCTGAAACTTTGGACATTCTCGCGAAGGGTCCCAATCCCCGACAAGACTGGTACCCTTTCACGTCCAAATCTCTCAAACTCCGGAGAGATTCTCAAAACCAAGGTTGACATGTTTCGAGTTCCTCTCCACATTTTGGAAATCCCGCTGAAACTTTGGACATTCTCGCGAAGGGTTCCCAATCCCCGACAAGACTGGTACCCTTTCACGTCCAAATCTCTCAAACTCCGGGAGAGATTCTGAAAACCAAGGTTGACATGTTTCGAGTTCCTCTCAACATTTTGGAAATCCCGCTGAAACTTTGGACATTCTCGCGAAGGGTTCCAATCCCCGACAAGACTGGTACCCTTTCACGTCCAAATCTCTCAAACTCCGGAGAGATTCTGAAAACCGAGGTTGACATGTTCGAGTTCCTCTCAACATTTTGGAAATCCCGCTGAAACTTTGGACATTCTCGCGAAGGGTTCCCAATCCCCGACAAGACTGGTACCCTTTCACGTCCAAATCTCTCAAACTCCGGAGAGATTCTCAAAACCAAGGTTGACATGTTTCGAGTTCCTCTCAACAT